>NW_027366874.1:0-64833 GCF_046119375.1 Phyllobates terribilis
TGCGGAGAAATTACTGTTTGTGCATTTACAATATTCATTGATTTTTGCCATTGAAAAACATCCAGAAATGATTGAAGCTACTGACTGAATGAAAGGAGCTGGCATCTCACTCTCTTTGAATCTTGTTTATCATGCTAAGAGGAGCAGGAAAAAGCAAAAAATTTCAGAATTGCACCTTGCAATGCGGAGAAATTACTGTTTGTGCATTTACAATATTCATTGATTTTTGCCATTGAAAAACGTCCAGAAATGATTGAAGCTACTGACTGAATGAAAGGAGCTGGCATCTCACTCTCTTTGAATCTTCTTTATCATGCTAAGAGGAGCAGGAAAAAGCAAAAAATTTCAGAATTGCACCTTGCAATGCGGAGAAATTACTGTTTGTGCATTTACAATATTCATTGATTTTTGCCATTGAAAAACGTCCAGAAATGATTGAAGCTACTGACTGAATGAAAGGAGCTGGCATCTCACTCTCTTTGAATCTTCTTTATCATGCTGAGGAGCAGGAAAAAGCAAAAAATTTCAGAATTGCACCTTGCAATGCGGAGAAATTACTGTTTGTGCATTTACAATATTCATTGATTTTTGCCATTG
The DNA here is from genome assembly GCF_046119375.1 of Phyllobates terribilis. NCBI lineage: Eukaryota > Metazoa > Chordata > Amphibia > Anura > Dendrobatidae > Phyllobates > Phyllobates terribilis. The sequence goes on from NW_027366874.1 coordinate 598, forward strand.
AAAAACGTCCAGAAATTATTGAAGCTACTGACTGAATGAAAGGAGCTGGCATCTCACTCTCTTTGAATCTTCTTTATCATGCTAAGAGGAGCAGGAAAAAGCAAAAAATTTCAGAATTGCACCTTGCAATGCGGAGAAATTACTGTTTGTGCATTTACAATATTCATTGATTTTTGCCATTGAAAAACATCCAGAAATGATTGAAGCTACTGACTGAATGAAAGGAGCTGGCATCTCACTCTCTTTGAATCTTGTTTATCATGCTAAGAGGAGCAGGAAAAAGCAAAAAATTTCAGAATTGCACCTTGCAATGCGGAGAAATTACTGTTTGTGCATTTACAATATTCATTGATTTTTGCCATTGAAAAACGTCCAGAAATGATTGAAGCTACTGACTGAATGAAAGGAGCTGGCATCTCACTCTCTTTGAATCTTCTTTATCATGCTAAGAGGAGCAGGAAAAAGCAAAAAATTTCAGAATTGCACCTTTCAATGCGGAGAAATTACTGTTTGTGCATTTACAGTATTCATTGATTTTTGCCATTGAAAAACATCATGTTATTCATATACCAGAAATGTTTGAAGCTACTGACTGAAGGAAAGGAGCTGGCATCTCACTCTCTTTGAATCTTATTTATCATGCTAAGAGGAGCAGGAAAAAGCAAAAAATTTCAGAATTGCACCTTGCAATGCGGAGAAATTACTGTTTGTGCATTTACAATATTCATTGATTTTTGCCATTGAAAAACGTCCAGAAATGATTGAAGCTACTGACTGAATGAAAAGAGCTGGCATCTCACTCTCTTTGAATCTTGTTTATCATGCTAAGAGGAGCAGGAAAAAGCAAAAAATTTCAGAATTGCACCTTGCAATGCGGAGAAATTACTGTTTGTGCATTTACAATATTCATTGATTTTTGCCATTGAAAAACGTCCAGAAATGATTGAAGCTACTTACTGAATGAAAGGAGCTGGCATCTCACTCTCTTTGAATCTTCTTTATCATGCTAAGAGGAGCAGGAAAAAGCAAAAAATTTCAGAATTGCACCTTGCAATGCGGAGAAATTACTGTTTGTGCATTTACAATATTCATTGATTTTTGCCATTGAAAAACATCATGTTATTCATATACCAGAAATGTTTGAAGCTACTGACTGAATGAAAGGAGCTGGCATCTCACTCTCTTTGAATCTTCTTTATCATGCTAAGAGGAGCAGGAAAAAGCAAAAAATTTCAGAATTGCACCTTGCAATGCGGAGAAATTACTGTTTGTGCATTTACAATATTCATTGATTTTTGCCATTGAAAAACGTCCAGAAATGATTGAAGCTACTGACTGAATGAAAGGAGCTGGCATCTCACTCTCTTTGAATCTTCTTTATCATGCTAAGAGGAGCAGGAAAAAGCAAAACATTTCAGAATTGCACCTTGCAATGCGGAGAAATTACTGTTTGTGCATTTACAATATTCATTGATTTTTGCCATTGAAAAACATCATGTTATTCATATACCAGAAATGTTTGAAGCTACTGACTGAATGAAAGGAGCTGGCATCTCACTCTCTTTGAATCTTCTTTATCATGCTAAGAGGAGCAGGAAAAAGCAAAAAATTTCAGAATTGCACCTTGCAATGCGGAGAAATTACTGTTTGTGCATTTACAATATTCATTGATTTTTGCCATTGAAAAACGTCCAGAAATGATTGAAGCTACTGACTGAATGAAAGGAGCTGGCATCTCACTCTCTTTGAATCTTGTTTATCATGCTAAGAGGAGCAAGAAAAAGCAAAAAATTTCAGAATTGCACCTTGCAATGCGGAGAAATTACTGTTTGTGCATTTACAATATTCAATGATTTTTGCCATTGAAAAACGTCCAGAAATGATTGAAGCTACTGACTGAATGAAAGGATCTGGCATCTCACTCTCTTTGAATCTTCTTTATCATGCTAAGAGGAGCAGGAAAAAGCAAAAAATTTCAGAATTGCACCTTGCAATGCGGAGAAATTACTGTTTGTGCATTTACAATATTCATTGATTTTTGCCATTGAAAAACATCATGTTATTCATATACCAGAAATGTTTGAAGCTACTGACTGAATGAAAGGAGCTGGCATCTCACTCTCTTTGAATCTTCTTTATCATGCTAAGAGGAGCAGGAAAAAGCAAAAAATTTCAGAATTGCACCTTGCAATGCGGAGAAATTACTCTTTGTGCATTTACAATATTCATTGATTTTTGCCATTGAAAAACGTCCAGAAATGATTGAAGCTACTGACTGAATGAAAGGAGCTGGCATCTCACTCTCTTTGAATCTTCTTTATCATGCTAAGAGGAGCAGGAAAAAGCAAAAAATTTCAGAATTGCACCTTGCAATGCGGAGAAATTACTGTTTGTGCATTTACAATATTCATTGATTTTTGCCATTGAAAAACGTCCAGAAATGATTGAAGCTACTGACTGAATGAAAGGAGCTGGCATCTCACTCTCTTTGAATCTTCTTTATCATGCTAAGAGGAGCAGGAAAAAGCAAAACATTTCAGAATTGTACCTTGCAATGCGGAGAAATTACTGTTTGTGCATTTACAATATTCATTGATTTTTGCCATTGAAAAACATCATGTTATTCATATACCAGAAATGTTTGAAGCTACTGACTGAATGAAAGGAGCTGGCATCTCACTCTCTTTGAATCTTCTTTATCATGCTAAGAGGAGCAGGAAAAAGCAAAAAATTTCAGAATTGCACCTTGCAATGCGGAGAAATTACTGTTTGTGCATTTACAATATTCATTGATTTTTGCCATTGAAAAACGTCCAGAAATGATTGAAGCTACTGACTGAATGAAAGGAGCTGGCATCTCACTCTCTTTGAATCTTCTTTATCATGCTAAGAGGAGCAGGAAAAAGCAAAAAATTTCAGAATTGCACCTTGCAATGCGGAGAAATTACTGTTTGTGCATTTACAATATTCATTGATTTTTGCCATTGAAAAACGTCCAGAAATGATTGAAGCTACTGACTGAATGAAAGGAGCTGGCATCTCACTCTCTTTGAATCTTCTTTATCATGCTAAGAGGAGCAGGAAAAAGCAAAAAATTTCAGAATTGCACCTTGCAATGCGGAGAAATTACTGTTTGTGCATTTACAATATTCATTGATTTTTGCCATTGAAAAACATCATGTTATTCATATACCAGAAATGATTGAAGCTACTGACTGAATGAAAGGAGCTGGCATCTCACTCTCTTTGAATCTTCTTTATCAGGCTAAGAGGAGCAGGAAAAAGCAAAAAATTTCAGAATTGCACCTTGCAATGTGGAGAAATTACTGTTTGTGCATTTACAATATTCAATGATTTTTGCCATTGAAAAACGTCCAGAAATGATTGAAGCTACTGACTGAATGAAAGGAGCTGGCATCTCACTCTCTTTGAATCTTCTTTATCATGCTAAGAGGAGCAGTAAAAAGCAAAAAATTTCAGAATTGCACCTTGCAATGCGGAGAAATTACTGTTTGTGCATTTACAATATTCATTGATTTTTGCCATTGAAAAACGTCCAGAAATGATTGAAGCTACTGACTGAATGAAAGGAGCTGGCATCTCACTCTCTTTGAATCTTCTTTATCATGCTAAGAGGAGCAGGAAAAAGCAAAAAATTTCAGAATTGCACCTTGCAATGCGGAGAAATTACTGTTTGTGCATTTACAATATTCATTGATTTTTGCCATTGAAAAACATCATGTTATTCATATACCAGAAATGTTTGAAGCTACTGACTGAATGAAAGGAGCTGGCATCTCACTCTCTTTGAATCTTCTTTATCATGCTAAGAGGAGCAGGAAAAAGCAAAAAATTTCAGAATTGCACCTTGCAATGCGGAGAAATTACTGTTTGTGCATTTACAATATTCATTGATTTTTGCCATTGAAAAACGTCCAGAAATGATTGAAGCTACTGACTGAATGAAAGGAGCTGGCATCTCACTCTCTTTGAATCTTCTTTATCATGCTAAGAGGAGCAGGAAAAAGCAAAAAATTTCAGAATTGCACCTTGCAATGCGGAGAAATTACTGTTTGTGCATTTACAATATTCATTGATTTTTGCCATTGAAAAACGTCCAGAAATTATTGAAGCTACTGACTGAATGAAAGGAGCTGGCATCTCACTCTCTTTGAATCTTCTTTATCATGCTAAGAGGAGCAGGAAAAAGCAAAAAATTTCAGAATTGCACCTTGCAATGCGGAGAAATTACTGTTTGTGCATTTACAATATTCATTGATTTTTGCCATTGAAAAACATCCAGAAATGATTGAAGCTACTGACTGAATGAAAGGAGCTGGCATCTCACTCTCTTTGAATCTTGTTTATCATGCTAAGAGGAGCAAGAAAAAGCAAAAAATTTCAGAATTGCACCTTGCAATGCGGAGAAATTACTGTTTGTGCATTTACAATATTCATTGATTTTTGCCATTGAAAAACATCATGTTATTCATATACAAGAAATGTTTGAAGCTACTGACTGAATGAAAAGAGCTGGCATCTCACTCTCTTTGAATCTTCTTTATCATGCTAAGAGGAGCAGAAAAAAGCAAAAAATTTCAGAATTGCACCTTGCAATGCGGAGAAATTACTGTTTGTGCATTTACAATATTCATTGATTTTTGCCATTGAAAAACATCCAGAAATGATTGAAGCTACTGACTGAATGAAAGGAGCTGGCATCTCACTCTCTTTGAATCTTGTTTATCATGCTAAGAGGAGCAGGAAAAAGCAAAAAATTTCAGAATTGCACCTTGCAATGCGGAGAAATTACTGTTTGTGCATTTACAATATTCATTGATTTTTGCCATTGAAAAACGTCCAGAAATGATTGAAGCTACTGACTGAATGAAAGGAGCTGGCATCTCACTCTCTTTGAATCTTCTTTATCATGCTAAGAGGAGCAGGAAAAAGCAAAAAATTTCAGAATTGCACCTTGCAATGCGGAGAAATTACTGTTTGTGCATTTACAATATTCATTGATTTTTGCCATTGAAAAACATCATGTTATTCATATACCAGAAATGTTTGAAGCTACTGACTGAATGAAAGGAGCTGGCATCTCACTCTCTTTGAATCTTCTTTATCATGCTAAGAGGAGCAGGAAAAAGCAAAAAATTTCAGAATTGCACCTTGCAATGCGGAGAAATTACTGTTTGTGCATTTACAATATTCATTGATTTTTGCCATTGAAAAACGTCCAGAAATGATTGAAGCTACTGACTGAATGAAAGGAGCTGGCATCTCATTCTCTTTGAATCTTGTTTATCATGCTAAGAGGAGCAGGAAAAAGCAAAAAATTTCAGAATTGCACCTTGCAATGCGGAGAAATTACTGTTTGTGCATTTACAATATTCATTGATTTTTGCCATTGAAAAACGTCCAGAAATGATTGAAGCTACTGACTGAATGAAAGGAGATGGCATCTCACTCTCTTTGAATCTTCTTTATCATGCTTAGAGGAGCAGGAAAAAGCAAAAAAATTCAGAATTGCACCTTGCAATGCGGAGAAATTACTGTTTGTGCATTTACAATATTCATTGATTTTTGCCATTGAAAAACATCATGTTATTCATATACCAGAAATGTTTGAAGCTACTGACTGAATGAAAGGAGCTGGCATCTCACTCTCTTTGAATCTTCTTTATCATGCTGAGGAGCAGGAAAAAGCAAAAAATTTCAGAATTGCACCTTGCAATGCGGAGAAATTACTGTTTGTGCATTTACAATATTCATTGATTTTTGCCATTGAAAAACGTCCAGAAATGATTGAAGCTACTGACTGAATGAAAGGAGCTGGCATCTCACTCTCTTTGAATCTTCTTTATCATGCTAAGAGGAGCAGGAAAAAGCAAAAAATTTCAGAATTGCACCTTGCAATGCGGAGAAATTACTGTTTGTGCATTTACAATATTCATTGATTTTTGCCATTGAAAAACGTCCAGAAATGATTGAAGCTACTGACTGAATGAAAGGAGCTGGCATCTCACTCTCTTTGAATCTTCTTTATCATGCTAAGAGGAGCAGGAAAAAGCAAAAAATTTCAGAATTGCACCTTGCAATGCGGAGAAATTACTGTTTGTGCATTTGCATATTCATTGATTTTTGCCATTGAAAAACGTCCAGAAATGATTGAAGCTACTGACTGAATGAAAGGAGCTGGCATCTCACTCTCTTTGAATCTTCTTTATCATGCTAAGAGGAACAGAAAAAAGCAAAAAATTTCAGAATTGCACCTTGCAATGCGGAGAAATTACTGTTTGTGCATTTACAATATTCATTGATTTTTGCCATTGAAAAACATCATGTTATTCATATACCAGAAATGTTTGAAGCTACTGACTGAATGAAAGGAGCTGGCATCTCACTCTCTTTGAATCTTCTTTATCATGCTAAGAGGAGCAGAAAAAAGCAAAAAATTTCAGAATTGCACCTTGCAATGCGGAGAAATTACTGTTTGTGCATTTACAATATTCATTGATTTTTGCCATTGAAAAACGTCCAGAAATGATTGAAGCTACTGACTGAATGAAAGGAGCTGGCATCTCACTCTCTTTGAATCTTCTTTATCATGCTTAGAGGAGCAGGAAAAAGCAAAAAATTTCAGAATTGCACCTTGCAATGCGGAGAAATTACTGTTTGTGCATTTACAATATTCATTGATTTTTGCCATTGAAAAACATCATGTTATTCATATACCAGAAATGTTTGAAGCTACTGACTGAATGAAAGGAGCTGGCATCTCACTCTCTTTGAATCTTCTTTATCATGCTAAGAGGAGCAGGAAAAAGCAAAAAAATTCAGAATTGCACCTTGCAATGCGGAGAAATTACTGTTTGTGCATTTACAATATTCATTGATTTTTGCCATTGAAAAACGTCCAGAAATGATTGAAGCTACTGACTGAATGAAAGGAGCTGGCATCTCACTCTCTTTGAATCTTCTTTATCATGCTAAGAGGAGCAGGAAAAAGCAAAAAATTTCAGAATTGCACCTTGCAATGCGGAGAAATTACTGTTTGTGCATTTACAATATTCATTGATTTTTGCCATTGAAAAACGTCCAGAAATGATTGAAGCTACTGACTGAATGAAAGGAGATGGCATCTCACTCTCTTTGAATCTTCTTTATCATGCTTAGAGGAGCAGGAAAAAGCAAAAAAATTCAGAATTGCACCTTGCAATGCGGAGAAATTACTGTTTGTGCATTTACAATATTCATTGATTTTTGCCATTGAAAAACATCATGTTATTCATATACCAGAAATGTTTGAAGCTACTGACTGAATGAAAGGAGCTGGCATCTCACTCTCTTTGAATCTTCTTTATCATGCTGAGGAGCAGGAAAAAGCAAAAAATTTCAGAATTGCACCTTGCAATGCGGAGAAATTACTGTTTGTGCATTTACAATATTCATTGATTTTTGCCATTGAAAAACGTCCAGAAATGATTGAAGCTACTGACTGAATGAAAGGAGCTGGCATCTCACTCTCTTTGAATCTTCTTTATCATGCTAAGAGGAGCAGGAAAAAGCAAAAAATTTCAGAATTGCACCTTGCAATGCGGAGAAATTACTGTTTGTGCATTTACAATATTCATTGATTTTTGCCATTGAAAAACGTCCAGAAATGATTGAAGCTACTGACTGAATGAAAGGAGCTGGCATCTCACTCTCTTTGAATCTTCTTTATCATGCTAAGAGGAGCAGGAAAAAGCAAAAAATTTCAGAATTGCACCTTGCAATGCGGAGAAATTACTGTTTGTGCATTTGCATATTCATTGATTTTTGCCATTGAAAAACGTCCAGAAATGATTGAAGCTACTGACTGAATGAAAGGAGCTGGCATCTCACTCTCTTTGAATCTTCTTTATCATGCTAAGAGGAGCAGAAAAAAGCAAAAAATTTCAGAATTGCACCTTGCAATGCGGAGAAATTACTGTTTGTGCATTTACAATATTCATTGATTTTTGCCATTGAAAAACATCATGTTATTCATATACCAGAAATGTTTGAAGCTACTGACTGAATGAAAGGAGCTGGCATCTCACTCTCTTTGAATCTTCTTTATCATGCTAAGAGGAGCAGAAAAAAGCAAAAAATTTCAGAATTGCACCTTGCAATGCGGAGAAATTACTGTTTGTGCATTTACAATATTCATTGATTTTTGCCATTGAAAAACGTCCAGAAATGATTGAAGCTACTGACTGAATGAAAGGAGCTGGCATCTCACTCTCTTTGAATTTGTTTATCATGCTAAGAGGAGCAGGAAAAAGCAAAAAATTTCAGAATTGCACCTTGCAATGCGGAGAAATTACTGTTTGTGCATTTACAATATTCATTGATTTTTGCCATTGAAAAACATCATGTTATTCATATACCAGAAATGTTTGAAGCTACTGACTGAATGAAAGGAGCTGGCATCTCACTCTCTTTGAATCTTCTTTATCATGCTAAGAGGAGCAGAAAAAAGCAAAAAATTTCAGAATTGCAACTTGCAATGCGGAGAAATTACTGTTTGTGCATTTACAATATTCATTGATTTTTGCCATTGAAAAACATCCAGAAATGATTGAAGCTACTGACTGAATGAAAGGAGCTGGCATCTCACTCTCTTTGAATCTTGTTTATCATGCTAAGAGGAGCAGGAAAAAGCAAAAAATTTCAGAATTGCACCTTGCAATGCGGAGAAATTACTGTTTGTGCATTTACAATATTCATTGATTTTTGCCATTGAAAAACGTCCAGAAATGATTGAAGCTACTGACTGAATGAAAGGAGCTGGCATCTCACTCTCTTTGAATCTTCTTTATCATGCTAAGAGGAGCAGGAAAAAGCAAAAAATTTCAAAATTGCACCTTGCAATGCGGAGAAATTACTGTTTGTGCATTTACAATATTCATTGATTTTTGCCATTGAAAAACATCATGTTATTCATATACCAGAAATGTTTGAAGCTACTGACTGAATGAAAGGAGCTGGCATCTCACTCTCTTTGAATCTTCTTTATCATGCTAAGAGGAGCAGGAAAAAGCAAAAAAATTCAGAATTGCACCTTGCAATGCGGAGAAATTACTGTTTGTGCATTTACAATATTCATTGATTTTTGCCATTGAAAAACGTCCAGAAATGATTGAAGCTACTGACTGAATGAAAGGAGCTGGCATCTCACTCTCTTTGAATCTTCTTTATCATGCTAAGAGGAGCAGGAAAAAGCAAAAAATTTCAGAATTGCACCTTGCAATGCGGAGAAATTACTGTTTGTGCATTTACAATATTCATTGATTTTTGCCATTGAAAAACATCATGTTATTCATATACCAGAAATGTTTGAAGCTACTGACTGAATGAAAGGAGCTGGCATCTCACTCTCTTTGAATCTTCTTTATCATGCTAAGAGGAGCAGGAAAAAGCAAAAAATTTCAGAATTGCACCTTGCAATGCGGAGAAATTACTGTTTGTGCATTTACAATATTCATTGATTTTTGCCATTGAAAAACGTCCAGAAATGATTGAAGCTACTGACTGAATGAAAGGAGATGGCATCTCACTCTCTTTGAATCTTCTTTATCATGCTTAGAGGAGCAGGAAAAAGCAAAAAAATTCAGAATTGCACCTTGCAATGCGGAGAAATTACTGTTTGTGCATTTACAATATTCATTGATTTTTGCCATTGAAAAACATCATGTTATTCATATACCAGAAATGTTTGAAGCTACTGACTGAATGAAAGTAGCTGGCATCTCACTCTCTTTGAATCTTCTTTATCATGCTGAGGAGCAGGAAAAAGCAAAAAATTTCAGAATTGCACCTTGCAATGCGGAGAAATTACTGTTTTGTGCATTTACAATATTCATTGATTTTTGCCATTGAAAAACGTCCAGAAATGATTGAAGCTACTGACTGAATGAAAGGAGCTGGCATCTCACTCTCTTTGAATCTTCTTTATCATGCTAAGAGGAGCAGGAAAAAGCAAAAAATTTCAGAATTGCACCTTGCAATGCGGAGAAATTACTGTTTGTGCATTTACAATATTCATTGATTTTTGCCATTGAAAAACGTCCAGAAATGATTGAAGCTACTGACTGAATGAAAGGAGCTGGCATCTCACTTTCTTTGAATCTTCTTTATCATGCTAAGAGGAGCAGGAAAAAGCAAAAAATTTCAGAATTGCACCTTGCAATGCGGAGAAATTACTGTTTGTGCATTTGCAATATTCATTGATTTTTGCCATTGAAAAACGTCCAGAAATGATTGAAGCTACTGACTGAATGAAAGGAGCTGGCATCTCACTCTCTTTGAATCTTGTTTATCTTGCTAAGAGGAGCAGGAAAAAGCAAAAAAATTCAGAATTGCACCTTGCAATGCGGAGAAATTACTGTTTGTGCATTTACAATATTCATTGATTTTTGCCATTGAAAAACGTCCAGAAATGATTGAAGCTACTGACTGAATGAAAGGAGCTGGCATCTCACTCTCTTTGAATCTTCTTTATCATGCTAAGAGGAGCAGGAAAAAGCAAAAAATTTCAGAATTGCACCTTGCAATGCGGAGAAATTACTGTTTGTGCATTTACAATATTCATTGATTTTTGCCATTGAAAAACATCATGTTATTCATATACCAGAAATGTTTGAAGCTACTGACTGAATGAAAGGAGCTGGCATCTCACTCTCTTTGAATCTTCTTTATCATGCTAAGAGGAGCAGGAAAAAGCAAAAAATTTCAGAATTGCACCTTGCAATGCGGAGAAATTACTGTTTGTGCATTTACAATATTCATTGATTTTTGCCATTGAAAAACGTCCAGAAATGATTGAAGCTACTGACTGAATGAAAGGAGCTGGCATCTCATTCTCTTTGAATCTTGTTTATCATGCTAAGAGGAGCAGGAAAAAGCAAAAAATTTCAGAATTGCACCTTGCAATGCGGAGAAATTACTGTTTGTGCATTTACAATATTCATTGATTTTTGCCATTGAAAAACGTCCAGAAATGATTGAAGCTACTGACTGAATGAAAGGAGATGGCATCTCACTCTCTTTGAATCTTCTTTATCATGCTTAGAGGAGCAGGAAAAAGCAAAAAAATTCAGAATTGCACCTTGCAATGCGGAGAAATTACTGTTTGTGCATTTACAATATTCATTGATTTTTGCCATTGAAAAACATCATGTTATTCATATACCAGAAATGTTTGAAGCTACTGACAGAATGAAAGGAGCTGGCATCTCACTCTCTTTGAATCTTCTTTATCATGCTGAGGAGCAGGAAAAAGCAAAAAATTTCAGAATTGCACCTTGCAATGCGGAGAAATTACTGTTTGTGCATTTACAATATTCATTGATTTTTGCCATTGAAAAACGTCCAGAAATGATTGAAGCTACTGACTGAATGAAAGGAGCTGGCATCTCACTCTCTTTGAATCTTCTTTATCATGCTAAGAGGAGCAGGAAAAAGCAAAAAATTTCAGAATTGCACCTTGCAATGCGGAGAAATTACTGTTTGTGCATTTACAATATTCATTGATTTTTGCCATTGAAAAACGTCCAGAAATGATTGAAGCTACTGACTGAATGAAAGGAGCTGGCATCTCACTCTCTTTGAATCTTCTTTATCATGCTAAGAGGAGCAGGAAAAAGCAAAAAATTTCAGAATTGCACCTTGCAATGCGGAGAAATTACTGTTTGTGCATTTGCATATTCATTGATTTTTGCCATTGAAAAACGTCCAGAAATGATTGAAGCTACTGACTGAATGAAAGGAGCTGGCATCTCACTCTCTTTGAATCTTCTTTATCATGCTAAGAGGAGCAGAAAAAAGCAAAAAATTTCAGAATTGCACCTTGCAATGCGGAGAAATTACTGTTTGTGCATTTACAATATTCATTGATTTTTGCCATTGAAAAACATCATGTTATTCATATACCAGAAATGTTTGAAGCTACTGACTGAATGAAAGGAGCTGGCATCTCACTCTCTTTGAATCTTCTTTATCATGCTAAGAGGAGCAGAAAAAAGCAAAAAATTTCAGAATTGCACCTTGCAATGCGGAGAAATTACTGTTTGTGCATTTACAATATTCATTGATTTTTGCCATTGAAAAACGTCCAGAAATGATTGAAGCTACTGACTGAATGAAAGGAGCTGGCATCTCACTCTCTTTGAATTTGTTTATCATGCTAAGAGGAGAAGGAAAAAGCAAAAAATTTCAGAATTGCACCTTGCAATGCGGAGAAATTACTGTTTGTGCATTTACAATATTCATTGATTTTTGCCATTGAAAAACATCATGTTATTCATATACCAGAAATGTTTGAAGCTACTGACTGAATGAAATTAGCTGGCATCTCACTCTCTTTGAATCTTCTTTATCATGCTAAGAGGAGCAGAAAAAAGCAAAAAATTTCAGAATTGCAACTTGCAATGCGGAGAAATTACTGTTTGTGCATTTACAATATTCATTGATTTTTGCCATTGAAAAACATCCAGAAATGATTGAAGCTACTGACTGAATGAAAGGAGCTGGCATCTCACTCTCTTTGAATCTTGTTTATCATGCTAAGAGGAGCAGGAAAAAGCAAAAAATTTCAGAATTGCACCTTGCAATGCGGAGAAATTACTGTTTGTGCATTTACAATATTCATTGATTTTTGCCATTGAAAAACGTCCAGAAATGATTGAAGCTACTGACTGAATGAAAGGAGCTGGCATCTCACTCTCTTTGAATCTTCTTTATCATGCTAAGAGGAGCAGGAAAAAGCAAAAAATTTCAAAATTGCACCTTGCAATGCGGAGAAATTACTGTTTGTGCATTTACAATATTCATTGATTTTTGCCATTGAAAAACATCATGTTATTCATATACCAGAAATGTTTGAAGCTACTGACTGAATGAAAGGAGCTGGCATCTCACTCTCTTTGAATCTTCTTTATCATGCTAAGAGGAGCAGGAAAAAGCAAAAAAATTCAGAATTGCACCTTGCAATGCGGAGAAATTACTGTTTGTGCATTTACAATATTCATTGATTTTTGCCATTGAAAAACGTCCAGAAATGATTGAAGCTACTGACTGAATGAAAGGAGCTGGCATCTCACTCTCTTTGAATCTTCTTTATCATGCTAAGAGGAGCAGGAAAAAGCAAAAAATTTCAGAATTGCACCTTGCAATGCGGAGAAATTACTGTTTGTGCATTTACAATATTCATTGATTTTTGCCATTGAAAAACATCATGTTATTCATATACCAGAAATGTTTGAAGCTACTGACTGAATGAAAGGAGCTGGCATCTCACTCTCTTTGAATCTTCTTTATCATGCTAAGAGGAGCAGGAAAAAGCAAAAAATTTCAGAATTGCACCTTGCAATGCGGAGAAATTACTGTTTGTGCATTTACAATATTCATTGATTTTTGCCATTGAAAAACGTCCAGAAATGATTGAAGCTACTGACTGAATGAAAGGAGATGGCATCTCACTCTCTTTGAATCTTCTTTATCATGCTTAGAGGAGCAGGAAAAAGCAAAAAAATTCAGAATTGCACCTTGCAATGCGGAGAAATTACTGTTTGTGCATTTACAATATTCATTGATTTTTGCCATTGAAAAACATCATGTTATTCATATACCAGAAATGTTTGAAGCTACTGACTGAATGAAAGTAGCTGGCATCTCACTCTCTTTGAATCTTCTTTATCATGCTGAGGAGCAGGAAAAAGCAAAAAATTTCAGAATTGCACCTTGCAATGCGGAGAAATTACTGTTTGTGCATTTACAATATTCATTGATTTTTGCCATTGAAAAACGTCCAGAAATGATTGAAGCTACTGACTGAATGAAAGGAGCTGGCATCTCACTCTCTTTGAATCTTCTTTATCATGCTAAGAGGAGCAGGAAAAAGCAAAAAATTTCAGAATTGCACCTTGCAATGCGGAGAAATTACTGTTTGTGCATTTACAATATTCATTGATTTTTGCCATTGAAAAACGTCCAGAAATGATTGAAGCTACTGACTGAATGAAAGGAGCTGGCATCTCACTTTCTTTGAATCTTCTTTATCATGCTAAGAGGAGCAGGAAAAAGCAAAAAATTTCAGAATTGCACCTTGCAATGCGGAGAAATTACTGTTTGTGCATTTGCAATATTCATTGATTTTTGCCATTGAAAAACGTCCAGAAATGATTGAAGCTACTGACTGAATGAAAGGAGCTGGCATCTCACTCTCTTTGAATCTTGTTTATCTTGCTAAGAGGAGCAGGAAAAAGCAAAAAATTTCAGAATTGCACCTTGCAATGCGGAGAAATTACTGTTTGTGCATTTACAATATTCATTGATTTTTGCCATTGAAAAACGTCCAGAAATGATTGAAGCTACTGACTGAATGAAAGGAGCTGGCATCTCACTCTCTTTGAATCTCCTTTATCATGCTAAGAGGAGCAGGAAAAAGCAAAAAATTTCAGAATTGCACCTTGCAATGCGGAGAAATTACTGTTTGTGCATTTACAACATTCATTGATTTTTGCCATTGAAAAACATCATGTTATTCATATACCAGAAATGTTTGAAGCTACTGACTGAATGAAAGGAGCTGGCATCTCACTCTCTTTGAATCTTCTTTATCATGCTAAGAGGAGCAGAAAAAAGCAAAAAATTTCAGAATTGCACCTTGCAATGCGGAGAAATTACTGTTTGTGCATTTACAATATTCATTGATTTTTGCCATTGAAAAACGTCCAGAAATGATTGAAGCTACTGACTGAATGAAAGGAGCTGGCATCTCACTCTCTTTGAATTTGTTTGTCATGCTAAGAGGAGCAGGAAAAAGCAAAAAATTTCAGAATTGCACCTTGCAATGCGGAGAAATTACTGTTTGTGCATTTACAATATTCATTGATTTTTGCCATTGAAAAACATCATGTTATTCATATACCAGAAATGTTTGAAGCTACTGACTGAATGAAAGGAGCTGGCATCTCACTCTCTTTGAATCTTCTTTATCATGCTAAGAGGAGCAGAAAAAAGCAAAAAATTTCAGAATTGCAACTTGCAATGCGGAGAAATTACTGTTTGTGCATTTACAATATTCATTGATTTTTGCCATTGAAAAACATCCAGAAATGATTGAAGCTACTGACTGAATGAAAGGAGCTGGCATCTCACTCTCTTTGAATCTTGTTTATCATGCTAAGAGGAGCAGGAAAAAGCAAAAAATTTCAGAATTGCACCTTGCAATGCGGAGAAATTACTGTTTGTGCATTTACAATATTCATTGATTTTTGCCATTGAAAAACGTCCAGAAATGATTGAAGCTACTGACTGAATGAAAGGAGCTGGCATCTCACTCTCTTTGAATCTTCTTTATCATGCTAAGAGGAGCAGGAAAAAGCAAAAAATTTCAAAATTGCACCTTGCAATGCGGAGAAATTACTGTTTGTGCATTTACAATATTCATTGATTTTTGCCATTGAAAAACATCATGTTATTCATATACCAGAAATGTTTGAAGCTACTGACTGAATGAAAGGAGCTGGCATCTCACTCTCTTTGAATCTTCTTTATCATGCTAAGAGGAGCAGGAAAAAGCAAAAAAATTCAGAATTGCACCTTGCAATGCGGAGAAATTACTGTTTGTGCATTTACAATATTCATTGATTTTTGCCATTGAAAAACGTCCAGAAATGATTGAAGCTACTGACTGAATGAAAGGAGCTGGCATCTCACTCTCTTTGAATCTTCTTTATCATGCTAAGAGGAGCAGGAAAAAGCAAAAAATTTCAGAATTGCACCTTGCAATGCGGAGAAATTACTGTTTGTGCATTTACAATATTCATTGATTTTTGCCATTGAAAAACATCATGTTATTCATATACCAGAAATGTTTGAAGCTACTGACTGAATGAAAGGAGCTGGCATCTCACTCTCTTTGAATCTTCTTTATCATGCTAAGAGGAGCAGGAAAAAGCAAAAAATTTCAGAATTGCACCTTGCAATGCGGAGAAATTACTGTTTGTGCATTTACAATATTCATTGATTTTTGCCATTGAAAAACGTCCAGAAATGATTGAAGCTACTGACTGAATGAAAGGAGCTGGCATCTCACTCTCTTTGAATCTTCTTTATCATGCTAAGAGGAGCAGGAAAAAGCAAAAAATTTCAGAATTGCACCTTGCAATGCGGAGAAATTACTGTTTGTGCATTTACAATATTCATTGATTTTTGCCATTGAAAAACGTCCAGAAATGATTGAAGCTACTGACTGAATGAAAGGAGCTGGCATCTCACTCTCTTTGAATCTTCTTTATCATGCTAAGAGGAGCAGGAAAAAGCAAAAAATTTCAGAATTGCACCTTGCAATGCGGAGAAATTACTGTTTATGCATTTACAATATTCATTGATTTTTGCCATTGAAAAACGTCCGGAAATGATTGAAGCTACTGACTGAATGAAAGGAGCTGGCATCTCACTCTCTTTGAATCTTGTTTATCTTGCTAAGAGGAGCAGGAAAAAGCAAAAAATTTCAGAATTGCACCTTGCAATGCGGAGAAATTACTGTTTGTGCATTTACAATATTCATTGATTTTTGCCATTGAAAAACGTCAAGAAATGATTGAAGCTACTGACTGAATGAAAGGAGCTGGCATCTCACTCTATTTGAATCTTTATCATGCTAAGAGGAGCAGGAAAAAGCAAAAAATTTCAGAATTGCACCTTGCAATGCGGAGAAATTACTGTTTGTGCATTTACAATATTCATTGATTTTTGCCATTGAAAAACATCATGTTATTCATATACCAGAAATGTTTGAAGCTACTGACTGAATGAAAGGAGCTGGCATCTCACTCTCTTTGAATCTTCTTTATCATGCTAAGAGGAGCAGAAAAAAGCAAAAAATTTCAGAATTGCACCTTGCAATGCGGAGAAATTACTGTTTGTGCATTTACAATATTCATTGATTTTTGCCATTGAAAAACGTCCAGAAATGATTGAAGCTACTGACTGAATGAAAGGAGCTGGCATCTCACTCTCTTTGAATCTTGTTTATCATGCTAAGAGGAGCAGGAAAAAGCAAAAAATTTCAGAATTGCACCTTGCAATGCGGAGAAATTACTGTTTGTGCATTTACAATATTCATTGATTTTTGCCATTGAAAAACGTCCAGAAATGATTGAAGCTACTGACTGAATGAAAGGAGCTGGCATCTCACTCTCTTTGAATCTTATTTATCATGCTAAGAGGAGCAGGAAAAAGCAAAAAATTTCAGAATTGCACCTTGCAATGCGGAGAAATTACTGTTTGTGCATTTACAATATTCATTGATTTTTGCCATTGAAAAACGTCCAGAAATGATTGAAGCTACTGACTGAATGAAAAGAGCTGGCATCTCACTCTCTTTGAATCTTGTTTATCATGCTAAGAGGAGCAGGAAAAAGCAAAAAATTTCAGAATTGCACCTTGCAATGCGGAGAAATTACTGTTTGTGCATTTACAATATTCATTGATTTTTGCCATTGAAAAACGTCCAGAAATGATTGAAGCTACTTACTGAATGAAAGGAGCTGGCATCTCACTCTCTTTGAAACTTCTTTATCATGCTAAGAGGAGCAGGAAAAAGCAAAAAATTTCAGAATTGCACCTTGCAATGCGGAGAAATTACTGTTTGTGCATTTACAATATTCATTGATTTTTGCCATTGAAAAACATCATGTTATTCATATACCAGAAATGTTTGAAGCTACTGACTGAATGAAAGGAGCTGGCATCTCACTCTCTTTGAATCTTCTTTATCATGCTAAGAGGAGCAGGAAAAAGCAAAAAATTTCAGAATTGCACCTTGCAATGCGGAGAAATTACTGTTTGTGCATTTACAATATTCTTTGATTTTTGCCATTGAAAAACGTCCAGAAATGATTGAAGCTACTGACTGAATGAAAGGAGCTGGCATCTCACTCTCTTTGAATCTTGTTTATCATGCTAAGAGGAGCAGGAAAAAGCAAAAAATTTCAGAATTGCACCTTGCAATGTGGAGAAATTACTGTTTGTGCATTTACAATATTCATTGATTTTTGCCATTGAAAAACGTCCAGAAATGATTGAAGCTACTGACTGAATGAAAGGAGCTGGCATCTCACTCTCTTTGAATCTTCTTTATCATGCTAAGAGGAGCAGGAAAAAGCAAAAAATTTCAGAATTGCACCTTTCAATGCGGAGAAATTACTGTTTGTGCATTTACAGTATTCATTGATTTTTGCCATTGAAAAACATCATGTTATTCATATACCAGAAATGTTTGAAGCTACTGACTGAATGAAAGGAGCTGGCATCTCACTCTCTTTGAATCTTATTTATCATGCTAAGAGGAGCAGGAAAAAGCAAAAAATTTCAGAATTGCACCTTGCAATGCGGAGAAATTACTGTTTGTGCATTTACAATATTCATTGATTTTTGCCATTGAAAAACGTCCAGAAATGATTGAAGCTACTGACTGAATGAAAAGAGCTGGCATCTCACTCTCTTTGAATCTTGTTTATCATGCTAAGAGGAGCAGGAAAAAGCAAAAAATTTCAGAATTGCACCTTGCAATGCGGAGAAATTACTGTTTGTGCATTTACAATATTCATTGATTTTTGCCATTGAAAAACGTCCAGAAATGATTGAAGCTACTTACTGAATGAAAGGAGCTGGCATCTCACTCTCTTTGAAACTTCTTTATCATGCTAAGAGGAGCAGGAAAAAGCAAAAAATTTCAGAATTGCACCGTGCAATGCGGAGAAATTACTGTTTGTGCATTTACAATATTCATTGATTTTTGCCATTGAAAAACATCATGTTATTCATATACCAGAAATGTTTGAAGCTACTGACTGAATGAAAGGAGCTGGCATCTCACTCTCTTTTAATCTTCTTTATCATGCTAAGAGGAGCAGGAAAAAGCAAAAAATTTCAGAATTGCACCTTGCAATGCGGAGAAATTACTGTTTGTGCATTTACAATATTCATTGATTTTTGCCATTGAAAAACGTCCAGAAATGATTGAAGCTACTGACTGAATGAAAGGAGCTGGCATCTCACTCTCTTTGAATCTTCTTTATCATGCTAAGAGGAGCAGGAAAAAGCAAAAAATTTCAGAATTGCACCTTGCAATGCGGAGAAATTACTGTTTGTGCATTTACAATATTCATTGATTTTTGCCATTGAAAAACATCATGTTATTCATATACCAGAAATGTTTGAAGCTACTGACTGAATGAAAGGAGCTGGCATCTCACTCTCTTTGAATCTTCTTTATCATGCTAAGAGGAGCAGGAAAAAGCAAAAAATTTCAGAATTGCACATTGCAATGCGGAGAAATTACTGTTTGTGCATTTACAATATTCATTGATTTTTGCCATTGAAAAACGTCCAGAAATGATTGAAGCTACTGACTGAATGAAAGGAGCTGGCATCTCACTCTCTTTGAATCTTGTTTATCATGCTAAGAGGAGCAGGAAAAAGCAAAAAAATTTCAGAATTGCACCTTGCAATGCGGAGAAATTACTGTTTGTGCATTTACAATATTCATTGATTTTTGCCATTGAAAAACGTCCAGAAATGATTGAAGCTACTGACTGAATGAAAGGAGCTGGCATCTTACTCTCTTTGAATCTTCTTTATCATGCTTAGAGGAGCAGGAAAAAGCAAAAAATTTCAGAATTGCACCTTGCAATGCGGAGAAATTACTGTTTGTGCATTTACAATATTCAATGATTTTTGCCATTGAAAAACGTCCAGAAATGATTGAAGCTACTGACTGAATGAAAGGAGCTGGCATCTCACTCTCTTTGAATCTTCTTTATCATGCTAAGAGGAGCAGGAAAAAGCAAAAAATTTCAGAATTGCACCTTGCAATGCGGAGAAATTACTGTTTGTGCATTTACAATATTCATTGATTTTTGCCATTGAAAAACATCATGTTATTCATATACCAGAAATGTTTGAAGCTACTGACTGAATGAAAGGAGCTGGCATCTCACTCTCTTTGAATCTTCTTTATCATGCTAAGAGGAGCAGGAAAAAGCAAAAAATTTCAGAATTGCACCTTGCAATGCGGAGAAATTACTGTTTGTGCATTTACAATATTCATTGATTTTTGCCATTGAAAAACGTCCAGAAATGATTGAAGCTACTGACTGAATGAAAGGAGCTGGCATCTCACTCTCTTTGAATCTTCTTTATCATGCTAAGAGGAGCAGGAAAAAGCAAAAAATTTCAGAATTGCACCTTGCAATGCGGAGAAATTACTGTTTGTGCATTTACAATATTCATTGATTTTTGCCATTGAAAAACGTCCAGAAATGATTGAAGCTACTGACTGAATGAAAGGAGCTGGCATCTCACTCTCTTTGAATCTTCTTTATCATGCTAAGAGGAGCAGGAAAAAGCAAAACATTTCAGAATTGCACCTTGCAATGCGGAGAAATTACTGTTTGTGCATTTACAATATTCATTGATTTTTGCCATTGAAAAACATCATGTTATTCATATACCAGAAATGTTTGAAGCTACTGACTGAATGAAAGGAGCTGGCATCTCACTCTCTTTGAATCTTCTTTATCATGCTAAGAGGAGCAGGAAAAAGCAAAAAATTTCAGAATTGCACCTTGCAATGCGGAGAAATTACTGTTTGTGCATTTACAATATTCATTGATTTTTGCCATTGAAAAACGTCCAGAAATGATTGAAGCTACTGACTGAATGAAAGGAGCTGGCATCTCACTCTCTTTGAATCTTGTTTATCATGCTAAGAGGAGCAGGAAAAAGCAAAAAATTTCAGAATTGCACCTTGCAATGCGGAGAAATTACTGTTTGTGCATTTACAATATTCATTGATTTTTGCCATTGAAAAACGTCCAGAAATGATTGAAGCTACTGACTGAATGAAAGGAGCTGGCATCTCACTCTCTTTGAATCTTCTTTATCATGCTAAGAGGAGCAGGAAAAAGCAAAAAATTTCAAAATTGCACCTTGCAATGCGGAGAAATTACTGTTTGTGCATTTACAATATTCATTGATTTTTGCCATTGAAAAACATCATGTTATTCATATACCAGAAATGTTTGAAGCTACTGACTGAATGAAAGGAGCTGGCATCTCACTCTCTTTGAATCTTCTTTATCATGCTAAGAGGAGCAGGAAAAAGCAAAAAATTTCAGAATTGCACATTGCAATGCGGAGAAATTACTGTTTGTGCATTTACAATATTCATTGATTTTTGCCATTGAAAAACGTCCAGAAATGATTGAAGCTACTGACTGAATGAAAGGAGCTGGCATCTCACTCTCTTTGAATCTTGTTTATCATGCTAAGAGGAGCAGGAAAAAGCAAAAAAATTTCAGAATTGCACCTTGCAATGCGGAGAAATTACTGTTTGTGCATTTACAATATTCATTGATTTTTGCCATTGAAAAACGTCCAGAAATGATTGAAGCTACTGACTGAATGAAAGGAGCTGGCATCTCACTCTCTTTGAATCTTCTTTATCATGCTTAGAGGAGCAGGAAAAAGCAAAAAATTTCAGAATTGCACCTTGCAATGCGGAGAAATTACTGTTTGTGCATTTACAATATTCAATGATTTTTGCCATTGAAAAACGTCCAGAAATGATTGAAGCTACTGACTGAATGAAAGGAGCTGGCATCTCACTCTCTTTGAATCTTCTTTATCATGCTAAGAGGAGCAGGAAAAAGCAAAAAATTTCAGAATTGCACCTTGCAATGCGGAGAAATTACTGTTTGTGCATTTACAATATTCATTGATTTTTGCCATTGAAAAACGTCCAGAAATGATTGAAGCTACTGACTGAATGAAAGGAGCTGGCATCTCACTCTCTTTGAATCTTCTTTATCATGCTAAGAGGAGCAGGAAAAAGCAAAAAATTTCAGAATTGCACCTTGCAATGCGGAGAAATTACTGTTTGTGCATTTACAATATTCATTGATTTTTGCCATTGAAAAACGTCCAGAAATGATTGAAGCTACTGACTGAATGAAAGGAGCTGGCATCTCACTCTCTTTGAATCTTCTTTATCATGCTAAGAGGAGCAGGAAAAAGCAAAACATTTCAGAATTGCACCTTGCAATGCGGAGAAATTACTGTTTGTGCATTTACAATATTCATTGATTTTTGCCATTGAAAAACATCATGTTATTCATATACCAGAAATGTTTGAAGCTACTGACTGAATGAAAGGAGCTGGCATCTCACTCTCTTTGAATCTTCTTTATCATGCTAAGAGGAGAAGGAAAAAGCAAAAAATTTCAGAATTGCACCTTGCAATGCGGAGAAATTACTGTTTGTGCATTTACAATATTCATTGATTTTTGCCATTGAAAAACGTCCAGAAATGATTGAAGCTACTGACTGAATGAAAGGAGCTGGCATCTCACTCTCTTTGAATCTTGTTTATCATGCTAAGAGGAGCAGGAAAAAGCAAAAAATTTCAGAATTGCACCTTGCAATGCGGAGAAATTACTGTTTGTGCATTTACAATATTCATTGATTTTTGCCATTGAAAAACGTCCAGAAATGATTGAAGCTACTGACTGAATGAAAGGAGCTGGCATCTCACTCTCTTTGAATCTTCTTTATCATGCTAAGAGGAGCAGGAAAAAGCAAAAAATTTCAAAATTGCACCTTGCAATGCGGAGAAATTACTGTTTGTGCATTTACAATATTCATTGATTTTTGCCATTGAAAAACATCATGTTATTCATATACCAGAAATGTTTGAAGCTACTGACTGAATGAAAGGAGCTGGCATCTCACTCTCTTTGAATCTTCTTTATCATGCTAAGAGGAGCAGGAAAAAGCAAAAAAATTCAGAATTGCACCTTGCAATGCGGAGAAATTACTGTTTGTGCATTTACAATATTCATTGATTTTTGCCATTGAAAAACGTCCAGAAATGATTGAAGCTACTGACTGAATGAAAGGAGCTGGCATCTCACTCTCTTTGAATCTTCTTTATCATGCTAAGAGGAGCAGGAAAAAGCAAAAAATTTCAGAATTGCACCTTGCAATGCGGAGAAATTACTGTTTGTGCATTTACAATATTCATTGATTTTTGCCATTGAAAAACATCATGTTATTCATATACCAGAAATGTTTGAAGCTACTGACTGAATGAAAGGAGCTGGCATCTCACTCTCTTTGAATCTTCTTTATCATGCTAAGAGGAGCAGGAAAAAGCAAAAAATTTCAGAATTGCACCTTGCAATGCGGAGAAATTACTGTTTGTGCATTTACAATATTCATTGATTTTTGCCATTGAAAAACGTCCAGAAATGATTGAAGCTACTGACTGAATGAAAGGAGCTGGCATCTCATTCTCTTTGAATCTTGTTTATCATGCTAAGAGGAGCAGGAAAAAGCAAAAAATTTCAGAATTGCACCTTGCAATGCGGAGAAATTACTGTTTGTGCATTTACAATATTCATTGATTTTTGAAATTGAAAAACGTCCAGAAATGATTGAAGCTACTTACTGAATGAAAGGAGCTGGCATCTCACTCTCTTTGAATCTTGTTTATCATGCTAAGAGGAGCAGGAAAAAGCAAAAAATTTCAGAATTGCACCTTGCAATGCGGAGAAATTACTGTTTGTGCATTTACAATATTCATTGATTTTTGCCATTGAAAAACGTCCAGAAATGATTGAAGCTACTGACTGAATGAAAGGAGCTGGCATCTCACTCTCTTTGAATCTTCTTTATCATGCTTAGAGGAGCAGGAAAAAGCAAAAAATTTCAGAATTGCACCTTGCAATGCGGAGAAATTACTGTTTGTGCATTTACAATATTCAATGATTTTTGCCATTGAAAAACGTCCAGAAATGATTGAAGCTACTGACTGAATGAAAGGAGCTGGCATCTCACTCTCTTTGAATCTTCTTTATCATGCTAAGAGGAGCAGGAAAAAGCAAAAAATTTCAGAATTGCACCTTGCAATGCGGAGAAATTACTGTTTGTGCATTTACAATATTCATTGATTTTTGCCATTGAAAAACATCATGTTATTCATATACCAGAAATGTTTGAAGCTACTGACTGAATGAAAGGAGCTGGCATCTCACTCTCTTTGAATCTTCTTTATCATGCTAAGAGGAGCAGGAAAAAGCAAAAAATTTCAGAATTGCACCTTGCAATGCGGAGAAATTGCTCTTTGTGCATTTACAATATTCATTGATTTTTGCCATTGAAAAACGTCCAGAAATGATTGAAGCTACTGACTGAATGAAAGGAGCTGGCATCTCACTCTCTTTGAATCTTCTTTATCATGCTAAGAGGAGCAGGAAAAAGCAAAAAATTTCAGAATTGCACCTTGCAATGCGGAGAAATTACTGTTTGTGCATTTACAATATTCATTGATTTTTGCCATTGAAAAACGTCCAGAAATGATTGAAGCTACTGACTGAATGAAAGGAGCTGGCATCTCACTCTCTTTGAATCTTCTTTATCATGCTTAGAGGAGCAGGAAAAAGCAAAAAATTTCAGAATTGCACCTTGCAATGCGGAGAAATTACTGTTTGTGCATTTACAATATTCAATGATTTTTGCCATTGAAAAACGTCCAGAAATGATTGAAGCTACTGACTGAATGAAAGGAGCTGGCATCTCACTCTCTTTGAATCTTCTTTATCATGCTAAGAGGAGCAGGAAAAAGAAAAAAATTTCAGAATTGCACCTTGCAATGCGGAGAAATTACTGTTTGTGCATTTACAATATTCATTGATTTTTGCCATTGAAAAACATCATGTTATTCATATACCAGAAATGTTTGAAGCTACTGACTGAATGAAAGGAGCTGGCATCTCACTCTCTTTGAATCTTCTTTATCATGCTAAGAGGAGCAGGAAAAAGCAAAAAATTTCAGAATTGCACCTTGCAATGCGGAGAAATTACTCTTTGTGCATTTACAATATTCATTGATTTTTGCCATTGAAAAACGTCCAGAAATGATTGAAGCTACTGACTGAATGAAAGGAGCTGGCATCTCACTCTCTTTGAATCTTCTTTATCATGCTAAGAGGAGCAGGAAAAAGCAAAAAATTTCAGAATTGCACCTTGCAATGCGGAGAAATTACTGTTTGTGCATTTACAATATTCATTGATTTTTGCCATTGAAAAATGTCCAGAAATGATTGAAGCTACTGACTGAATGAAAGGAGCTGGCATCTCACTCTCTTTGAATCTTCTTTATCATGCTAAGAGGAGCAGGAAAAAGCAAAACATTTCAGAATTGCACCTTGCAATGCGGAGAAATTACTGTTTGTGCATTTACAATATTCATTGATTTTTGCCATTGAAAAACATCATGTTATTCATATACCAGAAATGTTTGAAGCTACTGACTGAATGAAAGGAGCTGGCATCTCACTCTCTTTGAATCTTCTTTATCATGCTAAGAGGAGCAGGAAAAAGCAAAAAATTTCAGAATTGCACCTTGCAATGCGGAGAAATTACTGTTTGTGCATTTACAATATTCATTGATTTTTGCCATTGAAAAACGTCCAGAAATGATTGAAGCTACTGACTGAATGAAAGGAGCTGGCATCTCACTCTCTTTGAATCTTGTTTATCATGCTAAGAGGAGCAGGAAAAAGCAAAAAATTTCAGAATTGCACCTTGCAATGCGGAGAAATTACTGTTTGTGCATTTACAATATTCATTGATTTTTGCCATTGAAAAACGTCCAGAAATGATTGAAGCTACTGACTGAATGAAAGGAGCTGGCATCTCACTCTCTTTGAATCTTCTTTATCATGCTAAGAGGAGCAGGAAAAAGCAAAAAATTTCAAAATTGCACCTTGCAATGCGGAGAAATTACTGTTTGTGCATTTACAATATTCATTGATTTTTGCCATTGAAAAACATCATGTTATTCATATACCAGAAATGTTTGAAGCTACTGACTGAATGAAAGGAGCTGGCATCTCACTCTCTTTGAATCTTCTTTATCATGCTAAGAGGAGCAGGAAAAAGCAAAAAAATTCAGAATTGCACCTTGCAATGCGGAGAAATTACTGTTTGTGCATTTACAATATTCATTGATTTTTGCCATTGAAAAACGTCCAGAAATGATTGAAGCTACTGACTGAATGAAAGGAGCTGGCATCTCACTCTCTTTGAATCTTCTTTATCATGCTAAGAGGAGCAGGAAAAAGCAAAAAATTTCAGAATTGCACCTTGCAATGCGGAGAAATTACTGTTTGTGCATTTACAATATTCATTGATTTTTGCCATTGAAAAACATCATGTTATTCATATACCAGAAATGTTTGAAGTTACTGACTGAATGAAAGGAGCTGGCATCTCACTCTCTTTGAATCTTCTTTATCATGCTAAGAGGAGCAGGAAAAAGCAAAAAATTTCAGAATTGCACCTTGCAATGCGGAGAAATTACTGTTTGTGCATTTACAATATTCATTGATTTTTGCCATTGAAAAACGTCCAGAAATGATTGAAGCTACTGACTGAATGAAAGGAGCTGGCATCTCATTCTCTTTGAATCTTGTTTATCATGCTAAGAGGAGCAGGAAAAAGCAAAAAATTTCAGAATTGCACCTTGCAATGCGGAGAAATTACTGTTTGTGCATTTACAATATTCATTGATTTTTGCCATTGAAAAACGTCCAGAAATGATTGAAGCTACTGACTGAATGAAAGGAGCTGGCATCTCACTCTCTTTGAATCTTCTTTATCATGCTTAGAGGAGCAGGAAAAAGCAAAAAAATTCAGAATTGCACCTTGCAATGCGGAGAAATTACTGTTTGTGCATTTACAATATTCATTGATTTTGCCATTGAAAAACATCATGTTATTCATATACCAGAAATGTTTGAAGCTACTGACTGAATGAAAGGAGCTGGCATCTCACTCTCTTTGAATCTTCTTTATCATGCTAAGAGGAGCAGGAAAAAGCAAAAAATTTCAGAATTGCACCTTGCAATGCGGAGAAATTACTGTTTGTGCATTTACAATATTCATTGATTTTTGCCATTGAAAAACGTCCAGAAATGATTGAAGCTACTGACTGAATGAAAGGAGCTGGCATCTCACTCTCTTTGAATCTTGTTTATCATGCTAAGAGGAGCAGGAAAAAGCAAAAAATTTCAGAATTGCACCTTGGAATGCGGAGAAATTACTGTTTGTGCATTTACAATATTCATTGATTTTTGCCATTGAAAAACGTCCAGAAATGATTGAAGCTACTGACTGAATGAAAGGAGCTGGCATCTCACTCTCTTTGAATCTTCTTTATCATGCTTAGAGGAGCAGGAAAAAGCAAAAAATTTCAGAATTGCACCTTACAATGCGGAGAAATTACTGTTTGTGCATTTACAATATTCAATGATTTTTGCCATTGAAAAACGTCCAGAAATGATTGAAGCTACTGACTGAATGAAAGGAGCTGGTATCTCACTCTCTTTGAATCTTCTTTATCATGCTAAGAGGAGCAGGAAAAAGAAAAAAATTTCAGAATTGCACCTTGCAATGCGGAGAAATTACTGTTTGTGCATTTACAATATTCATTGATTTTTGCCATTGAAAAACATCATGTTATTCATATACCAGAAATGTTTGAAGCTACTGACTGAATGAAAGGAGCTGGCATCTCACTCTCTTTGAATCTTCTTTATCATGCTAAGAGGAGCAGGAAAAAGCAAAAAATTTCAGAATTGCACCTTGCAATGCGGAGAAATTACTCTTTGTGCATTTACAATATTCATTGATTTTTGCCATTGAAAAACGTCCAGAAATGATTGAAGCTACTGACTGAATGAAAGGAGCTGGCATCTCACTCTCTTTGAATCTTCTTTATCATGCTAAGAGGAGCAGGAAAAAGCAAAAAATTTCAGAATTGCACCTTGCAATGCGGAGAAATTACTGTTTGTGCATTTACAATATTCATTGATTTTTGCCATTGAAAAACGTCCAGAAATGATTGAAGCTACTGACTGAATGAAAGGAGCTGGCATCTCACTCTCTTTGAATCTTCTTTATCATGCTAAGAGGAGCAGGAAAAAGCAAAAAATTTCAAAATTGCACCTTGCAATGCGGAGAAATTACTGTTTGTGCATTTACAATATTCATTGATTTTTGCCATTGAAAAACATCATGTTATTCATATACCAGAAATGTTTGAAGCTACTGACTGAATGAAAGGAGCTGGCATCTCACTCTCTTTGTATCTTCTTTATCATGCTAAGAGGAGCAGGAAAAAGCAAAAAAATTCAGAATTGCACCTTGCAATGCGGAGAAATTACTGTTTGTGCATTTACAATATTCATTGATTTTTGCCATTGAAAAACGTCCAGAAATGATTGAAGCTACTGACTGAATGAAAGGAGCTGGCATCTCACTCTCTTTGAATCTTCTTTATCATGCTAAGAGGAGCAGGAAAAAGCAAAAAATTTCAGAATTGCACCTTGCAATGCGGAGAAATTACTGTTTGTGCATTTACAATATTCATTGATTTTTGCCATTGAAAAACATCATGTTATTCATATACCAGAAATGTTTGAAGCTACTGACTGAATGAAAGGAGCTGGCATCTCACTCTCTTTGAATCTTCTTTATCATGCTAAGAGGAGCAGGAAAAAGCAAAAAATTTCAGAATTGCACCTTGCAATGCGGAGAAATTACTGTTTGTGCATTTACAATATTCATTGATTTTTGCCATTGAAAAACGTCCAGAAATGATTGAAGCTACTGACTGAATGAAAGGAGCTGGCATCTCATTCTCTTTGAATCTTGTTTATCATGCTAAGAGGAGCAGGAAAAAGCAAAAAATTTCAGAATTGCACCTTGCAATGCGGAGAAATTACTGTTTGTGCATTTACAATATTCATTGATTTTTGCCATTGAAAAACGTCCAGAAATGATTGAAGCTACTGACTGAATGAAAGGAGCTGGCATCTCACTCTCTTTGAATCTTCTTTATCATGCTTAGAGGAGCAGGAAAAAGCAAAAAAATTCAGAATTGCACCTTGCAATGCGGAGAAATTACTGTGTGTGCATTTACAATATTCATTGATTTTGCCATTGAAAAACATCATGTTATTCATATACCAGAAATGTTTGAAGCTACTGACTGAATGAAAGGAGCTGGCATCTCACTCTCTTTGAATCTTCTTTATCATGCTAAGAGGAGCAGGAAAAAGCAAAAAATTTCAGAATTGCACCTTGCAATGCGGAGAAATTACTGTTTGTGCATTTACAATATTCATTGATTTTTGCCATTGAAAAACGTCCAGAAATGATTGAAGCTACTGACTGAATGAAAGGAGCTGGCATCTCACTCTCTTTGAATCTTCTTTATCATGCTAAGAGGAGCAGGAAAAAGCAAAAAATTTCAGAATTGCACCTTGCAATGCGGAGAAATTACTGTTTGTGCATTTACAATATTCATTGATTTTTGCCATTGAAAAACGTCCAGAAATGATTGAAGCTACTGACTGAATGAAAGGAGCTGGCATCTCACTCTCTTTGAATCTTCTTTATCATGCTAAGAGGAGCAGGAAAAAGCAAAAAATTTCAGAATTGCACCTTGCAATGCGGAGAAATTACTGTTTGTGCATTTACAATATTCATTGATTTTTGCCATTGAAAAACATCATGTTATTCATATACCAGAAATGTTTGAAGCTACTGACTGAATGAAAGGAGCTGGCATCTCACTCTCTTTGAATCTTCTTTATCATGCTAAGAGGAGCAGAAAAAAGCAAAAAATTTCAGAATTGCACCTTGCAATGCGGAGAAATTACTGTTTGTGCATTTACAATATTCATTGATTTTTGCCATTGAAAAACGTCCAGAAATGATTGAAGCTACTGACTGAATGAAAGGAGCTGGCATCTCACTCTCTTTGAATTTGTTTATCATGCTAAGAGGAGCAGGAAAAAGCAAAAAATTTCAGAATTGCACCTTGCAATGCGGAGAAATTACTGTTTGTGCATTTACAATATTCATTGATTTTTGCCATTGAAAAACATCATGTTATTCATATACCAGAAATGTTTGAAGCTACTGACTGAATGAAAGGAGCTGGCATCTCACTCTCTTTGAATCTTCTTTATCATGCTAAGAGGAGCAGAAAAAAGCAAAACATTTCAGAATTGCAACTTGCAATGCGGAGAAATTACTGTTTGTGCATTTACAATATTCATTGATTTTTGCCATTGAAAAACATCCAGAAATGATTGAAGCTACTGACTGAATGAAAGGAGCTGGCATCTCACTCTCTTTGAATCTTGTTTATCATGCTAAGAGGAGCAGGAAAAAGCAAAAAATTTCAGAATTGCACCTTGCAATGCGGAGAAATTACTGTTTGTGCATTTACAATATTCATTGATTTTTGCCATTGAAAAACGTCCAGAAATGATTGAAGCTACTGACTGAATGAAAGGAGCTGGCATCTCACTCTCTTTGAATCTTCTTTATCATGCTAAGAGGAGCAGGAAAAAGCAAAAAATTTCAAAATTGCACCTTGCAATGCGGAGAAATTACTGTTTGTGCATTTACAATATTCATTGATTTTTGCCATTGAAAAACATCATGTTATTCATATACCAGAAATGTTTGAAGCTACTGACTGAATGAAAGGAGCTGGCATCTCACTCTCTTTGAATCTTCTTTATCATGCTAAGAGGAGCAGGAAAAAGCAAAAAATTTCAGAATTGCACCTTGCAATGCGGAGAAATTACTGTTTGTGCATTTACAATATTCATTGATTTTTGCCATTGAAAAACGTCCAGAAATGACTGAAGCTACTGACTGAATGAAAGGAGCTGGCATCTCATTCTCTTTGAATCTTGTTTATCATGCTAAGAGGAGCAGGAAAAAGCAAAAAATTTCAGAATTGCACCTTGCAATGCGGAGAAATTACTGTTTGTGCATTTACAATATTCATTGATTTTTGCCATTGAAAAACGTCCAGAAATGATTGAAGCTACTGACTGAATGAAAGGAGCTGGCATCTCACTCTCTTTGAATCTTCTTTATCATGCTTAGAGGAGCAGGAAAAAGCAAAAAAATTCAGAATTGCACCTTGCAATGCGGAGAAATTACTGTTTGTGCATTTACAATATTCATTGATTTTTGCCATTGAAAAACATCATGTTATTCATATACCAGAAATGTTTGAAGCTACTGACTGAATGAAAGGAGCTGGCATCTCACTCTCTTTGAATCTTCTTTATCATGCTAAGAGGAGCAGGAAAAAGCAAAAAATTTCAGAATTGCACCTTGCAATGCGGAGAAATTACTGTTTGTGCATTTACAATATTCATTGATTTTTGCTATTGAAAAACGTCCAGAAATGATTGAAGCTACTGACTGAATGAAAGGAGTTGGCATCTCACTCTCTTTGAATCTTCTTTATCATGCTTAGAGGAGCAGGAAAAAGCAAAAAATTTCAGAATTGCACCTTGCAATGCGGAGAAATTACTGTTTGTGCATTTACAATATTCAATGATTTTTGCCATTGAAAAACGTCCAGAAATGATTGAAGCTACTGACTGAATGAAAGGAGCTGGCATCTCACTCTCTTTGAATCTTCTTTATCATGCTAAGAGGAGCAGGAAAAAGAAAAAAATTCAGAATTGCACCTTGCAATGCGGAGAAATTACTGTTTGTGCATTTACAATATTCATTGATTTTTGCCATTGAAAAACATCATGTTATTCATATACCAGAAATGTTTGAAGCTACTGACTGAATGAAAGGAGCTGGCATCTCACTCTCTTTGAATCTTCTTTATCATGCTAAGAGGAGCAGGAAAAAGCAAAAAATTTCAGAATTGCACCTTGCAATGCGGAGAAATTACTCTTTGTGCATTTACAATATTCATTGATTTTTGCCATTGAAAAACGTCCAGAAATGATTGAAGCTAATGACTGAATGAAAGGAGCTGGCATCTCACTCTCTTTGAATCTTCTTTATCATGCTAAGAGGAGCAGGAAAAAGCAAAAAATTTCAGAATTGCACCTTGCAATGCGGAGAAATTACTGTTTGTGCATTTACAATATTCATTGATTTTTGCCATTGAAAAACGTCCAGAAATGATTGAAGCTACTGACTGAATGAAAGGAGCTGGCATCTCACTCTCTTTGAATCTTCTTTATCATGCTAAGAGGAGCAGGAAAAAGCAAAACATTTCAGAATTGCACCTTGCAATGCGGAGAAATTACTGTTTGTGCATTTACAATATTCATTGATTTTTGCCATTGAAAAACATCATGTTATTCATATACCAGAAATGTTTGAAGCTACTGACTGAATGAAAGGAGCTGGCATCTCACTCTCTTTGAATCTTCTTTATCATGCTAAGAGGAGCAGGAAAAAGCAAAAAATTTCAGAATTGCACCTTGCAATGCGGAGAAATTACTGTTTGTGCATTTACAATATTCATTGATTTTTGCCATTGAAAAACGTCCAGAAATGATTGAAGCTACTGACTGAATGAAAGGAGCTGGCATCTCACTCTCTTTGAATCTTGTTTATCATGCTAAGAGGAGCAGGAAAAAGCAAAAAATTTCAGAATTGCACCTTGCAATGCGGAGAAATTACTGTTTGTGCATTTACAATATTCATTGATTTTTGCCATTGAAAAACATCATGTTATTCATATACCAGAAATGTTTGAAGCTACTGACTGAATGAAAGGAGCTGGCATCTCACTCTCTTTGAATCTTCTTTATCATGCTAAGAGGAGCAGGAAAAAGCAAAAAAATTCAGAATTGCACCTTGCAATGCGGAGAAATTACTGTTTGTGCATTTACAATATTCATTGATTTTTGCCATTGAAAAACGTCCAGAAATGATTGAAGCTACTGACTGAATGAAAGGAGCTGGCATCTCACTCTCTTTGAATCTTCTTTATCATGCTAAGAGGAGCAGGAAAAAGCAAAAAATTTCAGAATTGCACCTTGCAATGCGGAGAAATTACTGTTTGTGCATTTACAATATTCATTGATTTTTGCCATTGAAAAACATCATGTTATTCATATACCAGAAATGTTTGAAGCTACTGACTGAATGAAAGGAGCTGGCATCTCACTCTCTTTGAATCTTCTTTATCATGCTAAGAGGAGCAGGAAAAAGCAAAAAATTTCAGAATTGCACCTTGCAATGCGGAGAAATTACTGTTTGTGCATTTACAATATTCATTGATTTTTGCCATTGAAAAACGTCCAGAAATGATTGAAGCTACTGACTGAATGAAAGGAGCTGGCATCTCATTCTCTTTGAATCTTGTTTATCATGCTAAGAGGAGCAGGAAAAAGCAAAAAATTTCAGAATTGCACCTTGCAATGCGGAGAAATTACTGTTTGTGCATTTACAATATTCATTGATTTTTGCCATTGAAAAACGTCCAGAAATGATTGAAGCTACTGACTGAATGAAAGGAGCTGGCATCTCACTCTCTTTGAATCTTCTTTATCATGCTTAGAGGAGCAGGAAAAAGCAAAAAAATTCAGAATTGCACCTTGCAATGCGGAGAAATTACTGTTTGTGCATTTACAATATTCATTGATTTTGCCATTGAAAAACATCATGTTATTCATATACCAGAAATGTTTGAAGCTACTGACTGAATGAAAGGAGCTGGCATCTCACTCTCTTTGAATCTTCTTTATCATGCTAAGAGGAGCAGGAAAAAGCAAAAAATTTCAGAATTGCACCTTGCAATGCGGAGAAATTACTGTTTGTGCATTTACAATATTCATTGATTTTTGCCATTGAAAAACGTCCAGAAATGATTGAAGCTACTGACTGAATGAAAGGAGCTGGCATCTCACTCTCTTTGAATCTTCTTTATCATGCTAAGAGGAGCAGGAAAAAGCAAAAAATTTCAGAATTGCACCTTGCAATGCGGAGAAATTACTGTTTGTGCATTTACAATATTCATTGATTTTTGCCATTGAAAAACGTCCAGAAATGATTGAAGCTACTGACTGAATGAAAGGAGCTGGCATCTCACTCTCTTTGAATCTTCTTTATCATGCTAAGAGGAGCAGGAAAAAGCAAAAAATTTCAGAATTGCACCTTGCAATGCGGAGAAATTACTGTTTGTGCATTTACAATATTCATTGATTTTTGCCATTGAAAAACATCATGTTATTCATATACCAGAAATGTTTGAAGCTACTGACTGAATGAAAGGAGCTGGCATCTCACTCTCTTTGAATCTTCTTTATCATGCTAAGAGGAGCAGAAAAAAGCAAAAAATTTCAGAATTGCACCTTGCAATGCGGAGAAATTACTGTTTGTGCATTTACAATATTCATTGATTTTTGCCATTGAAAAACGTCCAGAAATGATTGAAGCTACTGACTGAATGAAAGGAGCTGGCATCTCACTCTCTTTGAATTTGTTTATCATGCTAAGAGGAGCAGGAAAAAGCAAAAAATTTCAGAATTGCACCTTGCAATGCGGAGAAATTACTGTTTGTGCATTTACAATATTCATTGATTTTTGCCATTGAAAAACATCATGTTATTCATATACCAGAAATGTTTGAAGCTACTGACTGAATGAAAGGAGCTGGCATCTCACTCTCTTTGAATCTTCTTTATCATGCTAAGAGGAGCAGAAAAAAGCAAAACATTTCAGAATTGCAACTTGCAATGCGGAGAAATTACTGTTTGTGCATTTACAATATTCATTGATTTTTGCCATTGAAAAACATCCAGAAATGATTGAAGCTACTGACTGAATGAAAGGAGCTGGCATCTCACTCTCTTTGAATCTTGTTTATCATGCTAAGAGGAGCAGGAAAAAGCAAAAAATTTCAGAATTGCACCTTGCAATGCGGAGAAATTACTGTTTGTGCATTTACAATATTCATTGATTTTTGCCATTGAAAAACGTCCAGAAATGATTGAAGCTACTGACTGAATGAAAGGAGCTGGCATCTCACTCTCTTTGAATCTTCTTTATCATGCTAAGAGGAGCAGGAAAAAGCAAAAAATTTCAAAATTGCACCTTGCAATGCGGAGAAATTACTGTTTGTGCATTTACAATATTCATTGATTTTTGCCATTGAAAAACATCATGTTATTCATATACCAGAAATGTTTGAAGCTACTGACTGAATGAAAGGAGCTGGCATCTCACTCTCTTTGAATCTTCTTTATCATGCTAAGAGGAGCAGGAAAAAGCAAAACATTTCAGAATTGCACCTTGCAATGCGGAGAAATTACTGTTTGTGCATTTACAATATTCATTGATTTTTGCCATTGAAAAACATCATGTTATTCATATACCAGAAATGTTTGAAGCTACTGACTGAATGAAAGGAGCTGGCATCTCACTCTCTTTGAATCTTCTTTATCATGCTAAGAGGAGCAGGAAAAAGCAAAAAATTTCAGAATTGCACCTTGCAATGCGGAGAAATTACTGTTTGTGCATTTACAATATTCATTGATTTTTGCCATTGAAAAACGTCCAGAAATGATTGAAGCTACTGACTGAATGAAAGGAGCTGGCATCTCACTCTCTTTGAATCTTGTTTATCATGCTAAGAGGAGCAGGAAAAAGCAAAAAATTTCAGAATTGCACCTTGCAATGCGGAGAAATTACTGTTTGTGCATTTACAATATTCATTGATTTTTGCCATTGAAAAACATCATGTTATTCATATACCAGAAATGTTTGAAGCTACTGACTGAATGAAAGGAGCTGGCATCTCACTCTCTTTGAATCTTCTTTATCATGCTAAGAGGAGCAGGAAAAAGCAAAAAAATTCAGAATTGCACCTTGCAATGCGGAGAAATTACTGTTTGTGCATTTACAATATTCATTGATTTTTGCCATTGAAAAACGTCCAGAAATGATTGAAGCTACTGACTGAATGAAAGGAGCTGGCATCTCACTCTCTTTGAATCTTCTTTATCATGCTAAGAGGAGCAGGAAAAAGCAAAAAATTTCAGAATTGCACCTTGCAATGCGGAGAAATTACTGTTTGTGCATTTACAATATTCATTGATTTTTGCCATTGAAAAACATCATGTTATTCATATACCAGAAATGTTTGAAGCTACTGACTGAATGAAAGGAGCTGGCATCTCACTCTCTTTGAATCTTCTTTATCATGCTAAGAGGAGCAGGAAAAAGCAAAAAATTTCAGAATTGCACCTTGCAATGCGGAGAAATTACTGTTTGTGCATTTACAATATTCATTGATTTTTGCCATTGAAAAACGTCCAGAAATGATTGAAGCTACTGACTGAATGAAAGGAGCTGGCATCTCATTCTCTTTGAATCTTGTTTATCATGCTAAGAGGAGCAGGAAAAAGCAAAAAATTTCAGAAATGCACCTTGCAATGCGGAGAAATTACTGTTTGTGCATTTACAATATTCATTGATTTTTGCCATTGAAAAACGTCCAGAAATGATTGAAGCTACTGACTGAATGAAAGGAGCTGGCATCTCACTCTCTTTGAATCTTCTTTATCATGCTTAGAGGAGCAGGAAAAAGCAAAAAAATTCAGAATTGCACCTTGCAATGCGGAGAAATTACTGTTTGTGCATTTACAATATTCATTGATTTTGCCATTGAAAAACATCATGTTATTCATATACCAGAAATGTTTGAAGCTACTGACTGAATGAAAGGAGCTGGCATCTCACTCTCTTTGAATCTTCTTTATCATGCTAAGAGGAGCAGGAAAAAGCAAAAAATTTCAGAATTGCACCTTGCAATGCGGAGAAATTACTGTTTGTGCATTTACAATATTCATTGATTTTTGCCATTGAAAAACGTCCAGAAATGATTGAAGCTACTGACTGAATGAAAGGAGCTGGCATCTCACTCTCTTTGAATCTTCTTTATCATGCTAAGAGGAGCAGGAAAAAGCAAAAAATTTCAGAATTGCACCTTGCAATGCGGAGAAATTACTGTTTGTGCATTTACAATATTCATTGATTTTTGCCATTGAAAAACGTCCAGAAATGATTGAAGCTACTGACTGAATGAAAGGAGCTGGCATCTCACTCTCTTTGAATCTTCTTTATCATGCTAAGAGGAGCAGGAAAAAGCAAAAAATTTCAGAATTGCACCTTGCAATGCGGAGAAATTACTGTTTGTGCATTTACAATATTCATTGATTTTTGCCATTGAAAAACATCATGTTATTCATATACCAGAAATGTTTGAAGCTACTGACTGAAAGAAAGGAGCTGGCATCTCACTCTCTTTGAATCTTCTTTATCATGCTAAGAGGAGCAGAAAAAAGCAAAAAATTTCAGAATTGCACCTTGCAATGCGGAGAAATTACTGTTTGTGCATTTACAATATTCATTGATTTTTGCCATTGAAAAACGTCCAGAAATGATTGAAGCTACTGACTGAATGAAAGGAGCTGGCATCTCACTCTCTTTGAATTTGTTTATCATGCTAAGAGGAGCAGGAAAAAGCAAAAAATTTCAGAATTGCACCTTGCAATGCGGAGAAATTACTGTTTGTGCATTTACAATATTCATTGATTTTTGCCATTGAAAAACATCATGTTATTCATATACCAGAAATGTTTGAAGCTACTGACTGAATGAAAGGAGCTGGCATCTCACTCTCTTTGAATCTTCTTTATCATGCTAAGAGGAGCAGAAAAAAGCAAAACATTTCAGAATTGCAACTTGCAATGCGGAGAAATTACTGTTTGTGCATTTACAATATTCATTGATTTTTGCCATTGAAAAACATCCAGAAATGATTGAAGCTACTGACTGAATGAAAGGAGCTGGCATCTCACTCTCTTTGAATCTTGTTTATCATGCTAAGAGGAGCAGGAAAAAGCAAAAAATTTCAGAATTGCACCTTGCAATGCGGAGAAATTACTGTTTGTGCATTTACAATATTCATTGATTTTTGCCATTGAAAAACGTCCAGAAATGATTGAAGCTACTGACTGAATGAAAGGAGCTGGCATCTCACTCTCTTTGAATCTTCTTTATCATGCTAAGAGGAGCAGGAAAAAGCAAAAAATTTCAAAATTGCACCTTGCAATGCGGAGAAATTACTGTTTGTGCATTTACAATATTCATTGATTTTTGCCATTGAAAAACATCATGTTATTCATATACCAGAAATGTTTGAAGCTACTGACTGAATGAAAGGAGCTGGCATCTCACTCTCTTTGAATCTTCTTTATCATGCTAAGAGGAGCAGGAAAAAGCAAAAAATTTCAGAATTGCACCTTACAATGCGGAGAAATTACTGTTTGTGCATTTACAATATTCATTGATTTTTGCCATTGAAAAACGTCCAGAAATGACTGAAGCTACTGACTGAATGAAAGGAGCTGGCATCTCATTCTCTTTGAATCTTGTTTATCATGCTAAGAGGAGCAGGAAAAAGCAAAAAATTTCAGAATTGCACCTTGCAATGCGGAGAAATTACTGTTTGTGCATTTACAATATTCATTGATTTTTGCCATTGAAAAACGTCCAGAAATGATTGAAGCTACTGACTGAATGAAAGGAGCTGGCATCTCACTCTCTTTGAATCTTCTTTATCATGCTTAGAGGAGCAGGAAAAAGCAAAAAAATTCAGAATTGCACCTTGCAATGCGGAGAAATTACTGTTTGTGCATTTACAATATTCATTGATTTTTGCCATTGAAAAACATCATGTTATTCATATACCAGAAATGTTTGAAGCTACTGACTGAATGAAAGGAGCTGGCATCTCACTCTCTTTGAATCTTCTTTATCATGCTAAGAGGAGCAGGAAAAAGCAAAAAATTTCAGAATTGCACCTTGCAATGCGGAGAAATTACTGTTTGTGCATTTACAATATTCATTGATTTTTGCTATTGAAAAACGTCCAGAAATGATTGAAGCTACTGACTGAATGAAAGGAGCTGGCATCTCACTCTCTTTGAATCTTCTTTATCATGCTTAGAGGAGCAGGAAAAAGCAAAAAATTTCAGAATTGCACCTTGCAATGCGGAGAAATTACTGTTTGTGCATTTACAATATTCAATGATTTTTGCCATTGAAAAACGTCCAGAAATGATTGAAGCTACTGACTGAATGAAAGGAGCTGGCATCTCACTCTCTTTGAATCTTCTTTATCATGCTGAGGAGCAGGAAAAAGCAAAAAATTTCAGAATTGCACCTTGCAATGCGGAGAAATTACTGTTTGTGCATTTACAATATTCATTGATTTTTGCCATTGAAAAACATCATGTTATTCATATACCAGAAATGTTTGAAGCTACTGACTGAATGAAAGGAGCTGGCATCTCACTCTCTTTGAATCTTCTTTATCATGCTAAGAGGAGCAGGAAAAAGCAAAAAATTTCAGAATTGCACCTTGCAATGCGGAGAAATTACTGTTTGTGCATTTACAATATTCATTGATTTTTGCCATTGAAAAACGTCCAGGAATGATTGAAGCTACTGACTGAATGAAAGGAGCTGGCATCTCACTCTCTTTGAATCTTCTTTATCATGCTAAGAGGAGCAGGAAAAAGCAAAAAATTTCAAAATTGCACCTTGCAATGCGGAGAAATTACTGTTTGTGCATTTACAATATTCATTGATTTTTGCCATTGAAAAACATCATGTTATTCATATACCAGAAATGTTTGAAGCTACTGACTGAATGAAAGGAGCTGGCATCTCACTCTCTTTGAATCTTCTTTATCATGCTAAGAGGAGCAGGAAAAAGCAAAAAATTTCAGAATTGCACCTTGCAATGCGGAGAAATTACTGTTTGTGCATTTACAATATTCATTGATTTTTGCCATTGAAAAACGTCCAGAAATGACTGAAGCTACTGACTGAATGAAAGGAGCTGGCATCTCATTCTCTTTGAATCTTGTTTATCATGCTAAGAGGAGCAGGAAAAAGCAAAAAATTTCAGAATTGCACCTTGCAATGCGGAGAAATTACTGTTTGTGCATTTACAATATTCATTGATTTTTGCCATTGAAAAACGTCCAGAAATGATTGAAGCTACTGACTGAATGAAAGGAGCTGGCATCTCACTCTCTTTGAATCTTCTTTATCATGCTTAGAGGAGCAGGAAAAAGCAAAAAAATTCAGAATTGCACCTTGCAATGCGGAGAAATTACTGTTTGTGCATTTACAATATTCATTGATTTTTGCCATTGAAAAACATCATGTTATTCATATACCAGAAATGTTTGAAGCTACTGACTGAATGAAAGGAGCTGGCATCTCACTCTCTTTGAATCTTCTTTATCATGCTAAGAGGAGCAGGAAAAAGCAAAAAATTTCAGAATTGCACCTTGCAATGCGGAGAAATTACTGTTTGTGCATTTACAATATTCATTGATTTTTGCTATTGAAAAACGTCCAGAAATGATTGAAGCTACTGACTGAATGAAAGGAGCTGGCATCTCACTCTCTTTGAATCTTCTTTATCATGCTTAGAGGAGCAGGAAAAAGCAAAAAATTTCAGAATTGCACCTTGCAATGCGGAGAAATTACTGTTTGTGCATTTACAATATTCAATGATTTTTGCCATTGAAAAACGTCCAGAAATGATTGAAGCTACTGACTGAATGAAAGGAGCTGGCATCTCACTCTCTTTGAATCTTCTTTATCATGCTGAGGAGCAGGAAAAAGCAAAAAATTTCAGAATTGCACCTTGCAATGCGGAGAAATTACTGTTTGTGCATTTACAATATTCATTGATTTTTGCCATTGAAAAACATCATGTTATTCATATACCAGAAATGTTTGAAGCTACTGACTGAATGAAAGGAGCTGGCATCTCACTCTCTTTGAATCTTCTTTATCATGCTAAGAGGAGCAGGAAAAAGCAAAAAATTTCAGAATTGCACCTTGCAATGCGGAGAAATTACTCTTTGTGCATTTACAATATTCATTGATTTTTGCCATTGAAAAACGTCCAGAAATGATTGAAGCTACTGACTGAATGAAAGGAGCTGGCATCTCACTCTCTTTGAATCTTCTTTATCATGCTAAGAGGAGCAGGAAAAAGCAAAAAATTTCAGAATTGCACCTTGCAATACGGAGAAATTACTGTTTGTGCATTTACAATATTCATTGATTTTTGCCATTGAAAAACGTCCAGAAATGATTGAAGCT
Source organism: Phyllobates terribilis (assembly GCF_046119375.1). Taxonomy (NCBI): domain Eukaryota; kingdom Metazoa; phylum Chordata; class Amphibia; order Anura; family Dendrobatidae; genus Phyllobates; species Phyllobates terribilis. The sequence goes on from NW_027366874.1 coordinate 41,746, forward strand.
ACTGACTGAATGAAAGGAGCTGGCATCTCACTCTCTTTGAATCTTCTTTATCATGCTAAGAGGAGCAGGAAAAAGCAAAAAATTTCAAAATTGCACCTTGCAATGCGGAGAAATTACTGTTTGTGCATTTACAATATTCATTGATTTTTGCCATTGAAAAACATCATGTTATTCATATACCAGAAATGTTTGAAGCTACTGACTGAATGAAAGGAGCTGGCATCTCACTCTCTTTGAATCTTCTTTATCATGCTAAGAGGAGCAGGAAAAAGCAAAAAAATTCAGAATTGCACCTTGCAATGCGGAGAAATTACTGTTTGTGCATTTACAATATTCATTGATTTTTGCCATTGAAAAACGTCCAGAAATGATTGAAGCTACTGACTGAATGAAAGGAGCTGGCATCTCACTCTCTTTGAATCTTCTTTATCATGCTTAGAGGAGCAGGAAAAAGCAAAAAAATTCAGAATTGCACCTTGCAATGCGGAGAAATTACTGTTTGTGCATTTACAATATTCATTGATTTTTGCCATTGAAAAACATCATGTTATTCATATACCAGAAATGTTTGAAGCTACTGACTGAATGAAAGGAGCTGGCATCTCACTCTCTTTGAATCTTCTTTATCATGCTAAGAGGAGCAGGAAAAAGCAAAAAATTTCAGAATTGCACCTTGCAATGTGGAGAAATTACTGTTTGTGCATTTACAATATTCATTGATTTTTGCCATTGAAAAACGTCCAGAAATGATTGAAGCTACTGACTGAATGAAAGGAGCTGGCATCTCACTCTCTTTGAATCTTCTTTATCATGCTAAGAGGAGCAGGAAAAAGCAAAAAATTTCAGAATTGCACCTTGCAATGCGGAGAAATTACTGTTTGTGCATTTACAATATTCATTGATTTTTGCCATTGAAAAACATCCAGAAATGATTGAAGCTACTGACTGAATGAAAGGAGCTGGCATCTCACTCTCTTTGAATCTTCTTTATCATGCTAAGAGGAGCAGGAAAAAGCAAAAAATTTCAGAATTGCACCTTGCAATGCGGAGAAATTACTGTTTGTGCATTTACAATATTCATTGATTTTTGCCATTGAAAAACGTCCAGAAATGATTGAAGCTACTGACTGAATGAAAGGAGCTGGCATCTCACTCTCTTTGAATCTTGTTTATCTTGCTAAGAGGAGCAGGAAAAAGCAAAAAATTTCAGAATTGCACCTTGCAATGCGGAGAAATTACTGTTTGTGCATTTACAATATTCATTGATTTTTGCCATTGAAAAACGTCCAGAAATGATTGAAGCTACTGACTGAATGAAAGGAGCTGGCATCTCACTCTCTTTGAATTTGTTTATCATGCTAAGAGGAGCAGGAAAAAGCAAAAAATTTCAGAATTGCACCTTGCAATGCGGAGAAATTACTGTTTGTGCATTTACAATATTCATTGATTTTTGCCATTGAAAAACATCATGTTATTCATATACCAGAAATGTTTGAAGCTACTGACTGAATGAAAGGAGCTGGCATCTCACTCTCTTTGAATCTTCTTTATCATGCTAAGAGGAGCAGAAAAAAGCAAAAAATTTCAGAATTGCAACTTGCAATGCGGAGAAATTACTGTTTGTGCATTTACAATATTCATTGATTTTTGCCATTGAAAAACATCCAGAAATGATTGAAGCTACTGACTGAATGAAAGGAGCTGGCATCTCACTCTCTTTGAATCTTCTTTATCATGCTAAGAGGAGCAGGAAAAAGCAAAAAATTTCAAAATTGCACCTTGCAATGCGGAGAAATTACTGTTTGTGCATTTACAATATTCATTGATTTTTGCCATTGAAAAACATCATGTTATTCATATACCAGAAATGTTTGAAGCTACTGACTTAATGAAAGGAGCTGGCATCTCACTCTCTTTGAATCTTCTTTATCATGCTAAGAGGAGCAGGAAAAAGCAAAAAATTTCAGAATTGCACCTTGCAATGCGGAGAAATTACTGTTTGTGCATTTACAATATTCATTGATTTTTGCCATTGAAAAACGTCCAGAAATGACTGAAGCTACTGACTGAATGAAAGGAGCTGGCATCTCATTCTCTTTGAATCTTGTTTATCATGCTAAGAGGAGCAGGAAAAAGCAAAAAATTTCAGAATTGCACCTTGCAATGCGGAGAAATTACTGTTTGTGCATTTACAATATTCATTGATTTTTGCCATTGAAAAACGTCCAGAAATGATTGAAGCTACTGACTGAATGAAAGGAGCTGGCATCTCACTCTCTTTGAATCTTCTTTATCATGCTTAGAGGAGCAGGAAAAAGCAAAATAATTCAGAATTGCACCTTGCAATGCGGAGAAATTACTGTTTGTGCATTTACAATATTCATTGATTTTTGCCATTGAAAAACATCATGTTATTCATATACCAGAAATGTTTGAAGCTACTGACTGAATGAAAGGAGCTGGCATCTCACTCTCTTTGAATCTTCTTTATCATGCTAAGAGGAGCAGGAAAAAGCAAAAAATTTCAGAATTGCACCTTGCAATGCGGAGAAATTACTGTTTGTGCATTTACAATATTCATTGATTTTTGCTATTGAAAAACGTCCAGAAATGATTGAAGCTACTGACTGAATGAAAGGAGCTGGCATCTCACTCTCTTTGAATCTTCTTTATCATGCTAAGAGGAGCAGGAAAAAGCAAAAAATTTCAGAATTGCACCTTGCAATGCGGAGAAATTACTGTTTGTGCATTTACAATATTCATTGATTTTTGCCATTGAAAAACGTCCAGAAATGATTGAAGCTACTGACTGAATGAAAGGAGCTGGCATCTCACTCTCTTTGAATCTTCTTTATCATGCTAAGAGGAGCAGGAAAAAGCAAAAAATTTCAGAATTGCACCTTGCAATGCGGAGAAATTACTGTTTGTGCATTTACAATATTCATTGATTTTTGCCATTGAAAAACGTCCAGAAATGATTGAAGCTACTGACTGAATGAAAGGAGCTGGCATCTCACTCTCTTTGAATCTTGTTTATCTTGCTAAGAGGAGCAGGAAAAAGCAAAAAATTTCAGAATTGCACCTTGCAATGCGGAGAAATTACTGTTTGTGCATTTACAATATTCATTGATTTTTGCCATTGAAAAACGTCCAGAAATGATTGAAGCTACTGACTGAATGAAAGGAGCTGGCATCTCACTCTCTTTGAATCTTCTTTATCATGCTAAGAGGAGCAGGAAGAAGCAAAAAATTTCAGAATTGCACCTTGCAATGCGGAGAAATTACTGTTTGTGCATTTACAATATTCATTGATTTTTGCCATTGAAAAACATCATGTTATTCATATACCAGAAATGTTTGAAGCTACTGACTGAATGAAAGGAGCTGGCATCTCACTCTCTTTGAATCTTCTTTATCATGCTAAGAGGAGCAGAAAAAAGCAAAAAATTTCAGAATTGCACCTTGCAATGCGGAGAAATTACTGTTTGTGCATTTACAATATTCATTGATTTTTGCCATTGAAAAACGTCCAGAAATGATTGAAGCTACTGACTGAATGAAAGGAGCTGGCATCTCACTCTCTTTGAGTCTTGTTTATCATGCTAAGAGGAGCAGGAAAAAGCAAAAAATTTCAGAATTGCACCTTGCAATGCGGAGAAATTACTGTTTGTGCATTTACAATATTCATTGATTTTTGCCATTGAAAAACGTCCAGAAATGATTGAAGCTACTGACTGAATGAAAGGAGCTGGCATCTCACTCTCTTTGAATCTTCTTTATCATGCTAAGAGGAGCAGGAAAAAGCAAAAAATTTCAGAATTGCACCTTTCAATGCGGAGAAATTACTGTTTGTGCATTTACAGTATTCATTGATTTTTGCCATTGAAAAACATCATGTTATTCATATACCAGAAATGTTTGAAGCTACTGACTGAATGAAAGGAGCTGGCATCTCACTCTCTTTGAATCTTATTTATCATGCTGAGGAGCAGGAAAAAGCAAAAAATTTCAGAATTGCACCTTGCAATGCGGAGAAATTACTGTTTGTGCATTTACAATATTCATTGATTTTTGCCATTGAAAAACGTCCAGAAATGATTGAAGCTACTGACTGAATGAAAGGAGCTGGCATCTCACTCTCTTTGAATCTTCTTTATCATGCTAAGAGGAGCAGGAAAAAGCAAAAAATTTCAGAATTGCACCTTGCAATGCGGAGAAATTACTGTTTGTGCATTTACAATATTCATTGATTTTTGCCATTGAAAAACATCATGTTATTCATATACCAGAAATGTTTGAAGCTACTGACTGAATGAAAGGAGCTGGCATCTCACTCTCTTTGAATCTTCTTTATCATGCTAAGAGGAGCAGGAAAAAGCAAAAAATTTCAGAATTGCACCTTGCAATGCGGAGAAATTACTGTTTGTGCATTTACAATATTCATTGATTTTTGCCATTGAAAAACGTCCAGAAATGATTGAAGCTACTGACTGAATGAAAGGAGCTGGCATCTCACTCTCTTTGAATCTTGTTTACCATGCTAAGAGGATCAGGAAAAAGCAAAAAATTTCAGAATTGCACCTTGCAATGCGGAGAAATTACTGTTTGTGCATTTACAATATTCATTGATTTTTGCCATTGAAAAACGTCCAGAAATGATTGAAGCTACTGACTGAATGAAAGGAGCTGGCATCTCACTCTCTTTGAATCTTCTTTATCATGCTTAGAGGAGCAGGAAAAAGCAAAAAATTTCAGAATTGCACCTTGCAATGCGGAGAAATTACTGTTTGTGCATTTACAATATTCAATGATTTTTGCCATTGAAAAACGTCCAGAAATGATTGAAGCTACTGACTGAATGAAAGGAGCTGGCATCTCACTCTCTTTGAATCTTCTTTATCATGCTAAGAGGAGCAGGAAAAAGCAAAAAATTTCAGAATTGCACCTTGCAATGCGGAGAAATTACTGTTTGTGCATTTACAATATTCATTGATTTTTGCCATTGAAAAACATCATGTTATTCATATACCAGAAATGTTTGAATCTACTGACTGAATGAAAGGAGCTGGCATCTCACTCTCTTTGAATCTTCTTTATCATGCTAAGAGGAGCAGGAAAAAGCAAAAAATTTCAGAATTGCACCTTGCAATGCGGAGAAATTACTCTTTGTGCATTTACAATATTCATTGATTTTTGCCATTGAAAAATGTCCAGAAATGATTGAAGCTACTGACTGAATGAAAGGAGCTGGCATCTCACTCTCTTTGAATCTTCTTTATCATGCTAAGAGGAGCAGGAAAAAGCAAAAAATTTCAGAATTGCACCTTGCAATGCGGAGAAATTACTGTTTGTGCATTTACAATATTCATTGATTTTTGCCATTGAAAAACGTCCAGAAATGATTGAAGCTACTGACTGAATGAAAGGAGCTGGCATCTCACTCTCTTTGAATCTTCTTTATCATGCTAAGAGGAGCAGGAAAAAGCAAAACATTTCAGAATTGCACCTTGCAATGCGGAGAAATTACTGTTTGTGCATTTACAATATTCATTGATTTTTGCCATTGAAAAACATCATGTTATTCATATACCAGAAATGTTTGAAGCTACTGACTGAATGAAAGGAGCTGGCATCTCACTCTCTTTGAATCTTCTTTATCATGCTAAGAGGAGCAGGAAAAAGCAAAAAATTTCAGAATTGCACCTTGCAATGCGGAGAAATTACTGTTTGTGCATTTACAATATTCATTGATTTTTGCCATTGAAAAACGTCCAGAAATGATTGAAGCTACTGACTGAATGAAAGGAGCTGGCATCTCACTCTCTTTGAATCTTGTTTATCATGCTAAGAGGAGCATGAAAAAGCAAAAAATTTCAGAATTGCACCTTGCAATGCGGAGAAATTACTGTTTGTGCATTTACAATATTCATTGATTTTTGCCATTGAAAAACGTCCAGAAATGATTGAAGCTACTGACTGAATGAAAGGAGCTGGCATCTCACTCTCTTTGAATCTTCTTTATCATGCTAAGAGGAGCAGGAAAAAGCAAAAAATTTCAGAATTGCACCTTGCAATGCGGAGAAATTACTGTTTGTGCATTTACAATATTCATTGATTTTTGCCATTGAAAAACATCATGTTATTCATATACCAGAAATGTTTGAAGCTACTGACTGAATGAAAGGAGCTGGCATCTCACTCTCTTTGAATCTTCTTTATCATGCTAAGAGGAGCAGGAAAAAGCAAAAAATTTCAGAATTGCACCTTGCAATGCGGAGAAATTACTGTTTGTGCATTTACAATATTCAATGATTTTTGCCATTGAAAAACGTCCAGAAATGATTGAAGCTACTGACTGAATGAAAGGAGCTGGCATCTCACTCTCTTTGAATCTTCTTTATCATGCTAAGAGGAGCAGGAAAAAGCAAAAAATTTCAGAATTGCACCTTGCAATGCGGAGAAATTACTGTTTGTGCATTTACAATATTCATTGATTTTTGCCATTGAAAAACATCATGTTATTCATATACCAGAAATGTTTGAAGCTACTGACTGAATGAAAGGAGCTGGCATCTCACTCTCTTTGAATCTTCTTTATCATGCTAAGAGGAGCAGGAAAAAGCAAAAAATTTCAGAATTGCACCTTGCAATGCGGAGAAATTACTGTTTGTGCATTTACAATATTCATTGATTTTTGCCATTGAAAAACATCATGTTATTCATATACCAGAAATGTTTGAAGCTACTGACTGAATGAAAGGAGCTGGCATCTCACTCTCTTTGAATCTTCTTTATCATGCTAAGAGGAGCAGGAAAAAGCAAAAAATTTCAGAATTGCACCTTGCAATGCGGAGAAATTACTGTTTGTGCATTTACAATATTCAATGATTTTTGCCATTGAAAAACGTCCAGAAATGATTGAAGCTACTGACTGAATGAAAGGAGCTGGCATCTCACTCTCTTTGAATCTTCTTTATCATGCTAAGAGGAGCAGGAAAAAGCAAAAAATTTCAGAATTGCACCTTGCAATGCGGAGAAATTACTGTTTGTGCATTTACAATATTCATTGATTTTTGCCATTGAAAAACATCATGTTATTCATATACCAGAAATGTTTGAAGCTACTGACTGAATGAAAGGAGCTGGCATCTCACTCTCTTTGAATCTTCTTTATCATGCTAAGAGGAGCAGGAAAAAGCAAAAAATTTCAGAATTGCACCTTGCAATGCGGAGAAATTACTCTTTGTGCATTTACAATATTCATTGATTTTTGCCATTGAAAAACGTCCAGAAATGATTGAAGCTACTGACTGAATGAAAGGAGCTGGCATCTCACTCTCTTTGAATCTTCTTTATCATGCTAAGAGGAGCAGGAAAAAGCAAAAAATTTCAGAATTGCACCTTGCAATGCGGAGAAATTACTGTTTGTGCATTTACAATATTCATTGATTTTTGCCATTGAAAAATGTCCAGAAATGATTGAAGCTACTGACTGAATGAAAGGAGCTGGCATCTCACTCTCTTTGAATCTTCTTTATCATGCTAAGAGGAGCAGGAAAAAGCAAAAAATTTCAGAATTGCACCTTGCAATGCGGAGAAATTACTGTTTGTGCATTTACAATATTCATTGATTTTTGCCATTGAAAAACATCATGTTATTCATATACCAGAAATGTTTGAAGCTACTGACTGAATGAAAGGAGCTGGCATCTCACTCTTTGAATCTTCTTTATCATGCTAAGAGGAGCAGGAAAAAGCAAAAAATTTCAGAATTGCACCTTGCAATGCGGAGAAATTACTGTTTGTGCATTTACAATATTCATTGATTTTTGCCATTGAAAAACGTCCAGAAATGATTGAAGCTACTGACTGAATGAAAGGAGCTGGCATCTCACTCTCTTTGAATCTTGTTTATCATGCTAAGAGGAGCAGGAAAAAGCAAAAAATTTCAGAATTGCTCCTTGCAATGCGGAGAAATTACTGTTTGTGCATTTACAAAATTCATTGATTTTTGCCATTGAAAAACGTCCAGAAATGATTGAAGCTACTGACTGAATGAAAGGAGCTGGCATCTCACTCTCTTTGAATCTTCTTTATCATGCTAAGAGGAGCAGGAAAAAGCAAAAAATTTCAGAATTGCACCTTGCAATGCGGAGAAATTACTGTTTGTGCATTTACAATATTCATTGATTTTTGCCATTGAAAAACATCATGTTATTCATATACCAGAAATGTTTGAAGCTACTGACTGAATGAAAGGAGCTGGCATCTCACTCTCTTTGAATCTTCTTTATCATGCTAAGAGGAGCAGGAAAAAGCAAAAAATTTCAGAATTGCACCTTGCAATGCGGAGAAATTACTCTTTGTGCATTTACAATATTCATTGATTTTTGCCATTGAAAAACGTCCAGAAATGATAGAAGCTACTGACTGAATGAAAGGAGCTGGCATCTCACTCTCTTTGAATCTTGTTTATCATGCTAAGAGGAGCAGGAAAAAGCAAAAAATTTCAGAATTGCACCTTGCAATGCGGAGAAATTACTGTTTGTGCATTTACAATATTCATTGATTTTTGCCATTGAAAAACATCATGTTATTCATATACCAGAAATGATTGAAGCTACTGACTGAATGAAAGGAGCTGGCATCTCACTCTCTTTGAATCTTCTTTATCATGCTAAGAGGAGCAGGAAAAAGCAAAAAATTTCAGAATTGCACCTTGCAATGCGGAGAAATTACTGTTTGTGCATTTACAATATTCAATGATTTTTGCCATTGAAAAACGTCCAGAAATGATTGAAGCTACTGACTGAATGAAAGGAGCTGGCATCTCACTCTCTTTGAATCTTCTTTATCATGCTAAGAGGAGCAGGAAAAAGCAAAAAATTTCAGAATTGCACCTTGCAATGCGGAGAAATTACTGTTTGTGCATTTACAATATTCATTGATTTTTGCCATTGAAAAACATCATGTTATTCATATACCAGAAATGTTTGAAGCTACTGACTGAATGAAAGGAGCTGGCATCTCACTCTCTTTGAATCTTCTTTATCATGCTAAGAGGAGCAGGAAAAAGCAAAAAATTTCAGAATTGCACCTTGCAATGCGGAGAAATTACTGTTTGTGCATTTACAATATTCATTGATTTTTGCTATTGAAAAACGTCCAGAAATGATTGAAGCTACTGACTGAATGAAAGGAGCTGGCATCTCACTCTCTTTGAATCTTCTTTATCATGCTAAGAGGAGCAGGAAAAAGCAAAAAATTTCAGAATTGCACCTTGCAATGCGGAGAAATTACTGTTTGTGCATTTACAATATTCATTGATTTTTGCCATTGAAAAACATCATGTTATTCATATACCAGAAATGATTGAAGCTACTGACTGAATGAAAGGAGCTGGCATCTCACTCTCTTTGAATCTACTTTATCATGCTAAGAGGAGCAGGAAAAAGCAAAAAATTTCAGAATTGCACCTTGCAATGCGAAGAAATTACTGTTTGTGCATTTACAATATTCAATGATTTTTGCCATTGAAAAACGTCCAGAAATGATTGAAGCTACTGACTGAATGAAAGGAGCTGGCATCTCACTCTCTTTGAATCTTCTTTACCATGCTAAGAGGAGCAGGAAAAAGCAAAAAATTTCAGAATTGCACCTTGCAATGCGGAGAAATTACTGTTTGTGCATTTACAATATTCATTGATTTTTGCCATTGAAAAACATCATGTTATTCATATACCAGAAATGTTTGAAGCTACTGACTGAATGAAAGGAGCTGGCATCTCACTCTCTTTGAATCTTCTTTATCATGCTAAGAGGAGCAGGAAAAAGCAAAAAATTTCAGAATTGCACCTTGCAATGCGGAGAAATTACTGTTTGTGCATTTACAATATTCATTGATTTTTGCCATTGAAAAACGTCCAGAAATGATTGAAGCTACTGACTGAATGAAAGGAGCTGGCATCTCACTCTCTGAATCTTGTTTATCATGCTAAGAGGAGCAGGAAAAAGCAAAAAATTTCAGAATTGCACCTTGCAATGCGGAGAAATTACTGTTTGTGCATTTACAATATTCATTGATTTTTGCCATTGAAAAACGTCCAGAAATGATTGAAGCTACTGACTGAATGAAAGGAGCTGGCATCTCACTCTCTTTGAATCTTCTTTATCATGCTAAGAGGAGCAGGAAAAAGCAAAAAATTTCAGAATTGCACCTTGCAATGCGGAGAAATTACTGTTTGTGCATTTACAATATTCATTGATTTTTGCCATTGAAAAACATCATGTTATTCATATACCAGAAATGATTGAAGCTACTGACTGAATGAAAGGAGCTGGCATCTCACTCTCTTTGAATCTTCTTTATCATGCTAAGAGGAGCAGGAAAAAGCAAAAAATTTCAGAATTGCACCTTGCAATGCGGAGAAATTACTGTTTGTGCATTTACAATATTCAATGATTTTTGCCATTGAAAAACGTCCAGAAATGATTGAAGCTACTGACTGAATGAAAGGAGCTGGCATCTCACTCTCTTTGAATCTTCTTTATCATGCTAAGAGGAGCAGGAAAAAGCAAAAAATTTCAGAATTGCACCTTGCAATGCGGAGAAATTACTGTTTGTGCATTTACAATATTCATTGATTTTTGCCATTGAAAAACATCATGTTATTCATATACCAGAAATGTTTGAAGCTACTGACTGAATGAAAGGAGCTGGCATCTCACTCTCTTTGAATCTTCTTTATCATGCTAAGAGGAGCAGGAAAAAGCAAAAAATTTCAGAATTGCACCTTGCAATGCGGAGAAATTACTCTTTGTGCATTTACAATATTCATTGATTTTTGCCATTGAAAAACGTCCAGAAATGATTGAAGCTACTGACTGAATGAAAGGAGCTGGCATCTCACTCTCTTTGAATCTTCTTTATCATGCTAAGAGGAGCAGGAAAAAGCAAAAAATTTCAGAATTGCACCTTGCAATGCGGAGAAATTACTGTTTGTGCATTTACAATATTCATTGATTTTTGCCATTGAAAAATGTCCAGAAATGATTGAAGCAATGACTGAATGAAAGGAGCTGGCATCTCACTCTCTTTGAATCTTCTTTATCATGCTAAGAGGAGCAGGAAAAAGCAAAAAATTTCAGAATTGCACCTTGCAATGCGGAGAAATTACTGTTTGTGCATTTACAATATTCATTGATTTTTGCCATTGAAAAACATCATGTTATTCATATACCAGAAATGTTTGAAGCTACTGACTGAATGAAAGGAGCTGGCATCTCACTCTCTTTGAATCTTCTTTATCATGCTAAGAGGAGCAGGAAAAAGCAAAAAATTTCAGAATTGCACCTTGCAATGCGGAGAAATTACTGTTTGTGCATTTACAATATTCATTGATTTTTGCCATTGAAAAACGTCCAGAAATGATTGAAGCTACTGACTGAATGAAAGGAGCTGGCATCTCACTCTCTTTGAATCTTGTTTATCATGCTAAGAGGAGCAGGAAAAAGCAAAAAATTTCAGAATTGCACCTTGCAATGCGGAGAAATTACTGTTTGTGCATTTACAATATTCATTGATTTTTGCCATTGAAAAACGTCCAGAAATGATTGAAGCTACTGACTGAATGAAAGGAGCTGGCATCTCACTCTCTTTGAATCTTCTTTATCATGCTAAGAGGAGCAGGAAAAAGCAAAAAATTTCAGAATTGCACCTTGCAATGCGGAGAAATTACTCTTTGTGCATTTACAATATTCATTGATTTTTGCCATTGAAAAACATCATGTTATTCATATACCAGAAATGTTTGAAGCTACTGACTGAATGAAAGGAGCTGGCATCTCACTCTCTTTGAATCTTCTTTATCATGCTAAGAGGAGCAGGAAAAAGCAAAAAATTTCAGAATTGCACCTTGCAATGCGGAGAAATTACTGTTTGTGCATTTACAATATTCATTGATTTTTGCCATTGAAAAACGTCCAGAAATGATAGAAGCTACTGACTGAATGAAAGGAGCTGGCATCTCACTCTCTTTGAATCTTGTTTATCATGCTAAGAGGAGCAGGAAAAAGCAAAAAATTTCAGAATTGCACCTTGCAATGCGGAGAAATTACTGTTTGTGCATTTACAATATTCAATGATTTTTGCCATTGAAAAACGTCCAGAAATGATTGAAGCTACTGACTGAATGAAAGGAGCTGGCATCTCACTCTCTTTGAATCTTCTTTATCATGCTAAGAGGAGCAGGAAAAAGCAAAAAATTTCAGAATTGCACCTTGCAATGCGGAGAAATTACTGTTTGTGCATTTACAATATTCATTGATTTTTGCCATTGAAAAACATCATGTTATTCATATACCAGAAATGATTGAAGCTACTGACTGAATGAAAGGAGCTGGCATCTCACTCTCTTTGAATCTTCTTTATCATGCTAAGAGGAGCAGAAAAAAGCAAAAAATTTCAGAATTGCACCTTGCAATGCGGAGAAATTACTGTTTGTGCATTTACAATATTCAATGATTTTTGCCATTGAAAAACGTCCAGAAATGATTGAAGCTACTGACTGAATGAAAGGAGCTGGCATCTCACTCTCTTTGAATCTTCTTTATCATGCTAAGAGGAGCAGGAAAAAGCAAAAAATTTCAGAATTGCACCTTGCAATGCGGAGAAATTACTGTTTGTGCATTTACAATATTCATTGATTTTTGCCATTGAAAAACATCATGTTATTCATATACCAGAAATGTTTGAAGCTACTGACTGAATGAAAGGAGCTGGCATCTCACTCTCTTTGAATCTTCTTTATCATGCTAAGAGGAGCAGGAAAAAGCAAAAAATTTCAGAATTGCACCTTGCAATGCGGAGAAATTACTCTTTGTGCATTTACAATATTCATTGATTTTTGCCATTGAAAAACGTCCAGAAATGATTGAAGCTACTGACTGAATGAAAGGAGCTGGCATCTCACTCTCTTTGAATCTTCTTTATCATGCTAAGAGGAGCAGGAAAAAGCAAAACATTTCAGAATTGCACCTTGCAATGCGGAGAAATTACTGTTTGTGCATTTACAATATTCATTGATTTTTGCCATTGAAAAACGTCCAGAAATGATAGAAGCTACTGACTGAATGAAAGGAGCTGGCATCTCACTCTCTTTGAATCTTGTTTATCATGCTAAGAGGAGCAGGAAAAAGCAAAAAATTTCAGAATTGCACCTTGCAATGCGGAGAAATTACTGTTTGTGCATTTACAATATTCATTGATTTTTGCCATTGAAAAACATCATGTTATTCATATACCAGAAATGATTGAAGCTACTGACTGAATGAAAGGAGCTGGCATCTCACTCTCTTTGAATCTTCTTTATCATGCTAAGAGGAGCAGAAAAAAGCAAAAAATTTCAGAATTGCACCTTGCAATGCGGAGAAATTACTGTTTGTGCATTTACAATATTCAATGATTTTTGCCATTGAAAAACGTCCAGAAATGATTGAAGCTACTGACTGAATGAAAGGAGCTGGCATCTCACTCTCTTTGAATCTTCTTTATCATGCTAAGAGGAGCAGGAAAAAGCAAAAAATTTCAGAATTGCACCTTGCAATGCGGAGAAATTACTGTTTGTGCATTTACAATATTCATTGATTTTTGCCATTGAAAAACATCATGTTATTCATATACCAGAAATGTTTGAAGCTACTGACTGAATGAAAGGAGCTGGCATCTCACTCTCTTTGAATCTTCTTTATCATGCTAAGAGGAGCAGGAAAAAGCAAAAAATTTCAGAATTGCACCTTGCAATGCGGAGAAATTACTCTTTGTGCATTTACAATATTCATTGATTTTTGCCATTGAAAAACGTCCAGAAATGATTGAAGCTACTGACTGAATGAAAGGAGCTGGCATCTCACTCTCTTTGAATCTTCTTTATCATGCTAAGAGGAGCAGGAAAAAGCAAAACATTTCAGAATTGCACCTTGCAATGCGGAGAAATTACTGTTTGTGCATTTACAATATTCATTGATTTTTGCCATTGAAAAACATCATGTTATTCATATACCAGAAATGTTTGAAGCTACTGACTGAATGAAAGGAGCTGGCATCTCACTCTCTTTGAATCTTCTTTATCATGCTAAGAGGAGCAGGAAAAAGCAAAAAATTTCAGAATTGCACCTTGCAATGCGGAGAAATTACTGTTTGTGCATTTACAATATTCATTGATTTTTGCCATTGAAAAACGTCCAGAAATGATTGAAGCTACTGACTGAATGAAAGGAGCTGGCATCTCACTCTCTTTGAATCTTCTTTATCATGCTAAGAGGAGCAGGAAAAAGCAAAAAATTTCAGAATTGCACCTTTCAATGCGGAGAAATTACTGTTTGTGCATTTACAGTATTCATTGATTTTTGCCATTGAAAAACATCATGTTATTCATATACCAGAAATGTTTGAAGCTACTGACTGAATGAAAGGAGCTGGCATCTCACTCTCTTTGAATCTTATTTATCATGCTGAGGAGCAGGAAAAAGCAAAAAATTTCAGAATTGCACCTTGCAATGCGGAGAAATTACTGTTTGTGCATTTACAATATTCATTGATTTTTGCCATTGAAAAACGTCCAGAAATGATTGAAGCTACTGACTGAATGAAAAGAGCTGGCATCTCACTCTCTTTGAATCTTGTTTATCATGCTAAGAGGTGCAGGAAAAAGCAAAAAATTTCAGAATTGCACCTTGCAATGCGGAGAAATTACTGTTTGTGCATTTACAATATTCATTGATTTTTGCCATTGAAAAACGTCCAGAAATGATTGAAGCTACTGACTGAATGAAAGGAGCTGGCATCTCACTCTCTTTGAATCTTCTTTATCATGCTAAGAGGAGCAGGAAAAAGCAAAAAATTTCAGAATTGCACCTTGCAATGCGGAGAAATTACTGTTTGTGCATTTACAATATTCATTGATTTTTGCCATTGAAAAACATCATGTTATTCATATACCAGAAATGTTTGAAGCTACTGACTGAATGAAAGGAGCTGGCATCTCACTCTCTTTGAATCTTCTTTATCATGCTAAGAGGAGCAGGAAAAAGCAAAAAATTTCAGAATTGCACCTTGCAATGCGGAGAAATTACTGTTTGTGCATTTACAATATTCATTGATTTTTGCCATTGAAAAACGTCCAGAAATGATTGAAGCTACTGACTGAATGAAAGGAGCTGGCATCTCACTCTCTTTGAATCTTGTTTATCATGCTAAGAGGAGCAGGAAAAAGCAAAAAATTTCAGAATTGCACCTTGCAATGCGGAGAAATTACTGTTTGTGCATTTACAATATTCATTGATTTTTGCCATTGAAAAACGTCCAGAAATGATTGAAGCTACTGACTGAATGAAAGGAGCTGGCATCTCACTCTCTTTGAATCTTCTTTACCATGCTTAGAGGAGCAGGAAAAAGCAAAAAATTTCAGAATTGCACCTTGCAATGCGGAGAAATTACTGTTTGTGCATTTACAATATTCAATGATTTTTGCCATTGAAAAACGTCCAGAAATGATTGAAGCTACTGACTGAATGAAAGGAGCTGGCATCTCACTCTCTTTGAATCTTCTTTACCATGCTAAGAGGAGCAGGAAAAAGCAAAAAATTTCAGAATTGCACCTTGCAATGCGGAGAAATTACTGTTTGTGCATTTACAATATTCATTGATTTTTGCCATTGAAAAACATCATGTTATTCATATACCAGAAATGTTTGAATCTACTGACTGAATGAAAGGAGCTGGCATCTCACTCTCTTTGAATCTTCTTTATCATGCTAAGAGGAGCAGGAAAAAGCAAAAAATTTCAGAATTGCACCTTGCAATGCGGAGAAATTACTGTTTGTGCATTTACAATATTCATTGATTTTTGCCATTGAAAAACATCATGTTATTCATATACCAGAAATGTTTGAAGCTACTGACTGAATGAAAGGAGCTGGCATCTCACTCTCTTTGAATCTTCTTTATCATGCTAAGAGGAGCAGGAAAAAGCAAAAAATTTCAGAATTGCACCTTGCAATGCGGAGAAATTACTGTTTGTGCATTTACAATATTCATTGATTTTTGCCATTGAAAAACGTCCAGAAATGATTGAAGCTACTGACTGAATGAAAGGAGCTGGCATCTCACTCTCTTTGAATCTTGTTTATCATGCTAAGAGGAGCAGGAAAAAGCAAAAAATTTCAGAATTGCACCTTGCAATGCGGAGAAATTACTGTTTGTGCATTTACAATATTCATTGATTTTTGCCATTGAAAAACGTCCAGAAATGATTGAAGCTACTGACTGAATGAAAGGAGCTGGCATCTCACTCTCTTTGAATCTTCTTTATCATGCTAAGAGGAGCAGGAAAAAGCAAAAAATTTCAGAATTGCACCTTGCAATGCGGAGAAATTACTCTTTGTGCATTTACAATATTCATTGATTTTTGCCATTGAAAAACATCATGTTATTCATATACCAGAAATGTTTGAAGCTACTGACTGAATGAAAGGAGCTGGCATCTCACTCTCTTTGAATCTTCTTTATCATGCTAAGAGGAGCAGGAAAAAGCAAAAAATTTCAGAATTGCACCTTGCAATGCGGAGAAATTACTGTTTGTGCATTTACAATATTCATTGATTTTTGCCATTGAAAAACGTCCAGAAATGATAGAAGCTACTGACTGAATGAAAGGAGCTGGCATCTCACTCTCTTTGAATCTTGTTTATCATGCTAAGAGGAGCAGGAAAAAGCAAAAAATTTCAGAATTGCACCTTGCAATGCGGAGAAATTACTGTTTGTGCATTTACAATATTCAATGATTTTTGCCATTGAAAAACGTCCAGAAATGATTGAAGCTACTGACTGAATGAAAGGAGCTGGCATCTCACTCTCTTTGAATCTTCTTTATCATGCTAAGAGGAGCAGGAAAAAGCAAAAAATTTCAGAATTGCACCTTGCAATGCGGAGAAATTACTGTTTGTGCATTTACAATATTCATTGATTTTTGCCATTGAAAAACATCATGTTATTCATATACCAGAAATGATTGAAGCTACTGACTGAATGAAAGGAGCTGGCATCTCACTCTCTTTGAATCTTCTTTATCATGCTAAGAGGAGCAGAAAAAAGCAAAAAATTTCAGAATTGCACCTTGCAATGCGGAGAAATTACTGTTTGTGCATTTACAATATTCAATGATTTTTGCCATTGAAAAACGTCCAGAAATGATTGAAGCTACTGACTGAATGAAAGGAGCTGGCATCTCACTCTCTTTGAATCTTCTTTATCATGCTAAGAGGAGCAGGAAAAAGCAAAAAATTTCAGAATTGCACCTTGCAATGCGGAGAAATTACTGTTTGTGCATTTACAATATTCATTGATTTTTGCCATTGAAAAACATCATGTTATTCATATACCAGAAATGTTTGAAGCTACTGACTGAATGAAAGGAGCTGGCATCTCACTCTCTTTGAATCTTCTTTATCATGCTAAGAGGAGCAGGAAAAAGCAAAAAATTTCAGAATTGCACCTTGCAATGCGGAGAAATTACTCTTTGTGCATTTACAATATTCATTGATTTTTGCCATTGAAAAACGTCCAGAAATGATTGAAGCTACTGACTGAATGAAAGGAGCTGGCATCTCACTCTCTTTGAATCTTCTTTATCATGCTAAGAGGAGCAGGAAAAAGCAAAACATTTCAGAATTGCACCTTGCAATGCGGAGAAATTACTGTTTGTGCATTTACAATATTCATTGATTTTTGCCATTGAAAAACGTCCAGAAATGATAGAAGCTACTGACTGAATGAAAGGAGCTGGCATCTCACTCTCTTTGAATCTTGTTTATCATGCTAAGAGGAGCAGGAAAAAGCAAAAAATTTCAGAATTGCACCTTGCAATGCGGAGAAATTACTGTTTGTGCATTTACAATATTCATTGATTTTTGCCATTGAAAAACATCATGTTATTCATATACCAGAAATGATTGAAGCTACTGACTGAATGAAAGGAGCTGGCATCTCACTCTCTTTGAATCTTCTTTATCATGCTAAGAGGAGCAGAAAAAAGCAAAAAATTTCAGAATTGCACCTTGCAATGCGGAGAAATTACTGTTTGTGCATTTACAATATTCAATGATTTTTGCCATTGAAAAACGTCCAGAAATGATTGAAGCTACTGACTGAATGAAAGGAGCTGGCATCTCACTCTCTTTGAATCTTCTTTATCATGCTAAGAGGAGCAGGAAAAAGCAAAAAATTTCAGAATTGCACCTTGCAATGCGGAGAAATTACTGTTTGTGCATTTACAATATTCATTGATTTTTGCCATTGAAAAACATCATGTTATTCATATACCAGAAATGTTTGAAGCTACTGACTGAATGAAAGGAGCTGGCATCTCACTCTCTTTGAATCTTCTTTATCATGCTAAGAGGAGCAGGAAAAAGCAAAAAATTTCAGAATTGCACCTTGCAATGCGGAGAAATTACTCTTTGTGCATTTACAATATTCATTGATTTTTGCCATTGAAAAACGTCCAGAAATGATTGAAGCTACTGACTGAATGAAAGGAGCTGGCATCTCACTCTCTTTGAATCTTCTTTATCATGCTAAGAGGAGCAGGAAAAAGCAAAACATTTCAGAATTGCACCTTGCAATGCGGAGAAATTACTGTTTGTGCATTTACAATATTCATTGATTTTTGCCATTGAAAAACATCATGTTATTCATATACCAGAAATGTTTGAAGCTACTGACTGAATGAAAGGAGCTGGCATCTCACTCTCTTTGAATCTTCTTTATCATGCTAAGAGGAGCAGGAAAAAGCAAAAAATTTCAGAATTGCACCTTGCAATGCGGAGAAATTACTGTTTGTGCATTTACAATATTCATTGATTTTTGCCATTGAAAAACGTCCAGAAATGATTGAAGCTACTGACTGAATGAAAGGAGCTGGCATCTCACTCTCTTTGAATCTTCTTTATCATGCTAAGAGGAGCAGGAAAAAGCAAAAAATTTCAGAATTGCACCTTTCAATGCGGAGAAATTACTGTTTGTGCATTTACAGTATTCATTGATTTTTGCCATTGAAAAACATCATGTTATTCATATACCAGAAATGTTTGAAGCTACTGACTGAATGAAAGGAGCTGGCATCTCACTCTCTTTGAATCTTATTTATCATGCTGAGGAGCAGGAAAAAGCAAAAAATTTCAGAATTGCACCTTGCAATGCGGAGAAATTACTGTTTGTGCATTTACAATATTCATTGATTTTTGCCATTGAAAAACGTCCAGAAATGATTGAAGCTACTGACTGAATGAAAAGAGCTGGCATCTCACTCTCTTTGAATCTTGTTTATCATGCTAAGAGGTGCAGGAAAAAGCAAAAAATTTCAGAATTGCACCTTGCAATGCGGAGAAATTACTGTTTGTGCATTTACAATATTCATTGATTTTTGCCATTGAAAAACGTCCAGAAATGATTGAAGCTACTGACTGAATGAAAGGAGCTGGCATCTCACTCTCTTTGAATCTTCTTTATCATGCTAAG
Organism: Phyllobates terribilis; assembly: GCF_046119375.1. Classification (NCBI taxonomy): domain Eukaryota; kingdom Metazoa; phylum Chordata; class Amphibia; order Anura; family Dendrobatidae; genus Phyllobates; species Phyllobates terribilis. The sequence goes on from NW_027366874.1 coordinate 61,322, forward strand.
AGGAGCAGGAAAAAGCAAAAAATTTCAGAATTGCACCTTGCAATGCGGAGAAATTACTGTTTGTGCATTTACAATATTCATTGATTTTTGCCATTGAAAAACATCATGTTATTCATATACCAGAAATGTTTGAAGCTACTGACTGAATGAAAGGAGCTGGCATCTCACTCTCTTTGAATCTTCTTTATCATGCTAAGAGGAGCAGGAAAAAGCAAAAAATTTCAGAATTGCACCTTGCAATGCGGAGAAATTACTGTTTGTGCATTTACAATATTCATTGATTTTTGCCATTGAAAAACGTCCAGAAATGATTGAAGCTACTGACTGAATGAAAGGAGCTGGCATCTCACTCTCTTTGAATCTTGTTTATCATGCTAAGAGGAGCAGGAAAAAGCAAAAAATTTCAGAATTGCACCTTGCAATGCGGAGAAATTACTGTTTGTGCATTTACAATATTCATTGATTTTTGCCATTGAAAAACGTCCAGAAATGATTGAAGCTACTGACTGAATGAAAGGAGCTGGCATCTCACTCTCTTTGAATCTTCTTTACCATGCTTAGAGGAGCAGGAAAAAGCAAAAAATTTCAGAATTGCACCTTGCAATGCGGAGAAATTACTGTTTGTGCATTTACAATATTCAATGATTTTTGCCATTGAAAAACGTCCAGAAATGATTGAAGCTACTGACTGAATGAAAGGAGCTGGCATCTCACTCTCTTTGAATCTTCTTTACCATGCTAAGAGGAGCAGGAAAAAGCAAAAAATTTCAGAATTGCACCTTGCAATGCGGAGAAATTACTGTTTGTGCATTTACAATATTCATTGATTTTTGCCATTGAAAAACATCATGTTATTCATATACCAGAAATGTTTGAATCTACTGACTGAATGAAAGGAGCTGGCATCTCACTCTCTTTGAATCTTCTTTATCATGCTAAGAGGAGCAGGAAAAAGCAAAAAATTTCAGAATTGCACCTTGCAATGCGGAGAAATTACTCTTTGTGCATTTACAATATTCATTGATTTTTGCCATTGAAAAATGTCCAGAAATGATTGAAGCTACTGACTGAATGAAAGGAGCTGGCATCTCACTCTCTTTGAATCTTCTTTATCATGCTAAGAGGAGCAGGAAAAAGCAAAAAATTTCAGAATTGCACCTTGCAATGCGGAGAAATTACTGTTTGTGCATTTACAATATTCATTGATTTTTGCCATTGAAAAACGTCCAGAAATGATTGAAGCTACTGACTGAATGAAAGGAGCTGGCATCTCACTCTCTTTGAATCTTCTTTATCATGCTAAGAGGAGCAGGAAAAAGCAAAACATTTCAGAATTGCACCTTGCAATGCGGAGAAATTACTGTTTGTGCATTTACAATATTCATTGATTTTTGCCATTGAAAAACATCATGTTATTCATATACCAGAAATGTTTGAAGCTACTGACTGAATGAAAGGAGCTGGCATCTCACTCTCTTTGAATCTTCTTTATCATGCTAAGAGGAGCAGGAAAAAGCAAAAAATTTCAGAATTGCACCTTGCAATGCGGAGAAATTACTGTTTGTGCATTTACAATATTCATTGATTTTTGCCATTGAAAAACGTCCAGAAATGATTGAAGCTACTGACTGAATGAAAGGAGCTGGCATCTCACCCTCTTTGAATCTTGTTTATCATGCTAAGAGGAGCATGAAAAAGCAAAAAATTTCAGAATTGCACCTTGCAATGCGGAGAAATTACTGTTTGTGCATTTACAATATTCATTGATTTTTGCCATTGAAAAACGTCCAGAAATGATTGAAGCTACTGACTGAATGAAAGGAGCTGGCATCTCACTCTCTTTGAATCTTCTTTATCATGCTAAGAGGAGCAGGAAAAAGCAAAAAATTTCAGAATTGCACCTTGCAATGCGGAGAAATTACTGTTTGTGCATTTACAATATTCATTGATTTTTGCCATTGAAAAACATCATGTTATTCATATACCAGAAATGATTGAAGCTACTGACTGAATGAAAGGAGCTGGCATCTCACTCTCTTTGAATCTTCTTTATCATGCTAAGAGGAGCAGGAAAATCAAAAAATTTCAGAATTGCACCTTGCAATGCGGAGAAATTACTGTTTGTGCATTTACAATATTCAATGATTTTTGCCATTGAAAAACGTCCAGAAATGATTGAAGCTACTGACTGAATGAAAGGAGCTGGCATCTCACTCTCTTTGAATCTTCTTTATCATGCTAAGAGGAGCAGGAAAAAGCAAAAAATTTCAGAATTGCACCTTGCAATGCGGAGAAATTACTGTTTGTGCATTTACAATATTCATTGATTTTTGCCATTGAAAAACATCATGTTATTCATATACCAGAAATGTTTGAAGCTACTGACTGAATGAAAGGAGCTGGCATCTCACTCTCTTTGAATCTTCTTTATCATGCTAAGAGGAGCAGGAAAAAGCAAAAAATTTCAGAATTGCACCTTGCAATGCGGAGAAATTACTGTTTGTGCATTTACAATATTCATTGATTTTTGCCATTGAAAAACGTCCAGAAATGATTGAAGCTACTGACTGAATGAAAGGAGCTGGCATCTCACTCTCTTTGAATCTTGTTTATCATGCTAAGAGGAGCAGGAAAAAGCAAAAAATTTCAGAATTGCACCTTGCAATGCGGAGAAATTACTGTTTGTGCATTTACAATATTCATTGATTTTTGCCATTGAAAAACGTCCAGAAATGATTGAAGCTACTGACTGAATGAAAGGAGCTGGCATCTCACTCTCTTTGAATCTTCTTTATCATGCTAAGAGGAGCAGGAAAAAGCAAAAAATTTCAGAATTGCACCTTGCAATGCGGAGAAATTACTGTTTGTGCATTTACAATATTCATTGATTTTTGCCATTGAAAAACATCATGTTATTCATATACCAGAAATGTTTGAAGCTACTGACTGAATGAAAGGAGCTGGCATCTCACTCTCTTTGAATCTTCTTTATCATGCTAAGAGGAGCAGGAAAAAGCAAAAAATTTCAGAATTGCACCTTGCAATGCGGAGAAATTACTGTTTGTGCATTTACAATATTCATTGATTTTTGCCATTGAAAAACGTCCAGAAATGATAGAAGCTACTGACTGAATGAAAGGAGCTGGCATCTCACTCTCTTTGAATCTTGTTTATCATGCTAAGAGGAGCAGGAAAAAGCAAAAAATTTCAGAATTGCACCTTGCAATGCGGAGAAATTACTGTTTGTGCATTTACAATATTCATTGATTTTTGCCATTGAAAAACATCATGTTATTCATATACCAGAAATGATTGAAGCTACTGACTGAATGAAAGGAGCTGGCATCTCACTCTCTTTGAATCTTCTTTATCATGCTAAGAGGAGCAGGAAAAAGCAAAAAATTTCAGAATTGCACCTTGCAATGCGGAGAAATTACTGTTTGTGCATTTACAATATTCAATGATTTTTGCCATTGAAAAACGTCCAGAAATGATTGAAGCTACTGACTGAA
>NW_027366875.1:5000-17500 GCF_046119375.1 Phyllobates terribilis
CCTGCCTCCGCCGCGGGGGGTCCTCGACCCACCGGCGGACAGGCACGAGGATTGGGAGAGGGGGGCTGGCCGTCGGGGTCCACCGCGGCTCTGGCACTAACCCGGCGACGCTGAGGTCGCGTGGGTGGTCGTCGGCCTGGCCGTGTCGGCGTCGCCCTCCAGCGTAGTCCCTCTTCCCGCTCGCGCCCGTAACCTCAAAGGGATGCCCGAGCGGCTTTTCTTCCCAGGGCTGCTCCCCGCCCAGGGCGGGAGCGCAGGGGGATCCCAGGTCGGCCTTTCACCGTACTCCCTACCTCTTGGCCCTCGTTCCTTCTCCCGTTCTCCATCTAACCCCTTGGCTCTGGGGTTTCCGCTCTCCCTCTCTCGCTCTCTCTCCTGCTCCCTGGCCGAGCCGCCTGGGAGGACGAGGGTCGAGGGGGAAGGCAACGGTCGGGCTGGGGCACACCGCACGGTGAGAACCCCCTTCGCCTGCCTCCACACCTCTGTCGTCCTCCCCACTGACGTAGGGGCTCGGGAAAAGACTGGAAATCGCGAAGCTCGGCAGTGGCGCGGAGAGGCCACCCACCGCCGCCGCTGTCGCCACCGCCGCGGAGGCCGCCCTTTCGGACACGAGGGGCAGCGCGAGCCTCCGCTGGCCGGGTACGCATCTGGAAGAAAAGGGCCGCCCTCGGAGAAGATCGCTGTGCTTCCCCGCACAGGGAGCGATTCGGACGACGGGCCCCCACGCCTGGCTGGGTGGGCGCCCCGCCGTTCGCCCGTACGGGTCGTCGGACCACTGCCTTCGCTCGGTTCGGGTCAAACTCCCCACGGCTCGGCCACCTCCGCAGACGGGAGGCGAGGCCGGCATGCGCGCCCAAAGATAGGTGTCGGAAGCCCGGGGGTAGAGGAGGAAGGGGACCGCTCACCTTAAGCCAGCGCGGGCTCCAAAGCCCGGGCCGAGCGAGCGGCGCCACCTCCCCACCCGGGAGCGCTGCGCCAGATCGATCGGAGGAAGAGCAGGGGTGCATGTAGGGACTTGCCCAAGTACGGAGGCTGCAAACCCCTGTCGTCGGGAGATACGTGCCCACGAGTCCTGGAAGCGCGACTCGGGTACAGGCGCCCTTGCGGGGGGGTACTGGATGTGGAACAGCACTGGGGTCGAAGCCACAAAAGCATCCGCCCTCATGGAGCCTCTCCTCGGCCTAAAAATCCAGATTTTAGCCTTGACGGCGCCCCCATGTGGAGAACCAGGGCCCGCGGGGGGGTCTGGCCAGGCTCACTTCAACCCAGGAACACCTCTCTGACTTGGGATAGGCGACCGGCAAAAGTCCCCCCACGCAGCTGCGGAAGCCTGGGTTCAGCCAAGGTGCAGACCTCCAGCCGAACAGGGACTCATAGCCAAAACGCATACCCAGGCCTACGGAGGTGAAAACCAGCTTAAATGAGTCAAAATGTGTCGGGGCTGAGAGGTACCTCTCTCTCATATATTCTGCCGGTGGTGTGCAAAACTGGGTCTTTGCATGGAGTGTCACCCTATACCCACTTTAGGGACGCATGCAAAAAAGTGCCCGATCGCCTGGAACTGTCAGGCGGATTCGGCTCCCTGGAATTTCCTCATTCTGGTTCTTTTTCACTTTTTGTCTCTTTTGCGACATCTAGTGGGCAGGCTGCATTACTGCAACCGGGGACACCTCAAAACGCTTGGAACTGGGGAGCGGGCTCAATTTACAAACGTTTTGCGGGTCCTGGAAGTCAAAATTGTGACTTCTGAAAACGACTAAGTATCAAGGACTCATCGCGCGAATCGCTCTGGAACTGAAATCGGATGCGCGCACTGACATGCTCCCCTCTCTGGAAGTCTGACACAAGTTGAAAAATTTTCTAAGTCCCCAAAAATTTTTTTTTTCAACTTTTTTTCAATTTTCCCCCTGTGGGATATATATTTTACCCACACTTTTGGAGCCCTCCTGGGATGCCCTCTAACATACTAGAACCTCATTTTGTGGAAGTTTTCACAAAATTGTGAAATTTTCCAAAAAGTCAGAAATTTTGCAAAAACGACTAAGTATCAAGGACTCATCGCGCGAATCGCTCTGGAACTGAAATCGGATGCGCGCACTGACACGCTCCCCTGTCTGGAAGTCTGACAAAAGTTGAAAAATTTTCTAAGTCCCCAAAAATTTTTTTTTTCAACTTTTTTTCAATTTTCCCCCTGTGGGATATATATTTTACCCACACTTTTGGAGCCCTCCTGGGATGCCCTCTAACATACTAGAACCTCATTTTGTGGAAGTTTTCACAAAATTGTGAAATTTTCCAAAAAGTCAGAAATTTTGCAAAAACGACTAAGTATCAAGGACTCATCGCGCGAATCGCTCTGGAACTGAAATCGGATGCGCGCACTGACATGCTCCCCTCTCTGGAAGTCTGACACATGTGTGAAAATTTTCTAAGTCCCCAAAAATTTTTTTTTTCAACTTTTTTTCAATTTTCCCCCTGTGGGATATATATTTTACCCACACTTTTGGAGCCCTCCTGGGATGCCCTCTAACATACTAGAACCTCATTTTGTGGAAGTTTTCACAAAATTGTGAAATTTTCAAAAAGTCAGAAATTTTGCCAAAAACGACTAAGTATCAAGGACTCATCGCGCGAATCGCTCTGGAACTGAAATCGGATGCGCGCACTGACACGCTCCCCTGTCTGGAAGTCTGACAAAAGTTGAAAAATTTTCTAAGTCCCCAAAAATTTTTTTTTTCAACTTTTTTTCAATTTTCCCCCTGTGGGATATATATTTTACCCACACTTTTGGAGCCCTCCTGGGATGCCCTCTAACATACTAGAACCTCATTTTGTGGAAGTTTTCACAAAATTGTGAAATTTTCAAAAAGTCAGAAATTTTGCCAAAAACGACTAAGTATCAAGGACTCATCGCGCGAATCGCTCTGGAACTGAAATCGGATGCGCGCACTGACACGCTCCCCTGTCTGGAAGTCTGACAAAAGTTGAAAAATTTTCTAAGTCCCCAAAAATTTTTTTTTTCAACTTTTTTTCAATTTTCCCCCTGTGGGATATATATTTTACCCACACTTTTGGAGCCCTCCTGGGATGCCCTCTAACATACTAGAACCTCATTTTGTGGAAGTTTTCACAAAATTGTGAAATTTTCAAAAAGTCAGAAATTTTGCCAAAAACGACTAAGTATCAAGGACTCATCGCGCGAATCGCTCTGGAACTGAAATCGGATGCGCGCACTGACACGCTCCCCTGTCTGGAAGTCTGACAAAAGTTGAAAAATTTTCTAAGTCCCCAAAAATTTTTTTTTTCAACTTTTTTTCAATTTTCCCCCTGTGGGATATATATTTTACCCACACTTTTGGAGCCCTCCTGGGATGCCCTCTAACATACTAGAACCTCATTTTGTGGAAGTTTTCACAAAATTGTGAAATTTTCCAAAAAGTCAGAAATTTTGCAAAAACGACTAAGTATCAAGGACTCATCGCGCGAATCGCTCTGGAACTGAAATCGGATGCGCGCACTGACATGCTCCCCTCTCTGGAAGTCTGACACATGTGTGAAAATTTTCTAAGTCCCCAAAAATTTTTTTTTTCAACTTTTTTTCAATTTTCCCCCTGTGGGATATATATTTTACCCACACTTTTGGAGCCCTCCTGGGATGCCCTCTAACATACTAGAACCTCATTTTGTGGAAGTTTTCACAAAATTGTGAAATTTTCAAAAAGTCAGAAATTTTGCCAAAAACGACTAAGTATCAAGGACTCATCGCGCGAATCGCTCTGGAACTGAAATCGGATGCGCGCACTGACACGCTCCCCTGTCTGGAAGTCTGACAAAAGTTGAAAAATTTTCTAAGTCCCCAAAAATTTTTTTTTTCAACTTTTTTTCAATTTTCCCCCTGTGGGATATATATTTTACCCACACTTTTGGAGCCCTCCTGGGATGCCCTCTAACATACTAGAACCTCATTTTGTGGAAGTTTTCACAAAATTGTGAAATTTTCCAAAAAGTCAGAAATTTTGCAAAAACGACTAAGTATCAAGGACTCATCGCGCGAATCGCTCTGGAACTGAAATCGGATGCGCGCACTGACATGCTCCCCTCTCTGGAAGTCTGACACATGTGTGAAAATTTTCTAAGTCCCCAAAAATTTTTTTTTTCAACTTTTTTTCAATTTTCCCCCTGTGGGATATATATTTTACCCACACTTTTGGAGCCCTCCTGGGATGCCCTCTAACATACTAGAACCTCATTTTGTGGAAGTTTTCACAAAATTGTGAAATTTTCCAAAAAGTCAGAAATTTTGCAAAAACGACTAAGTATCAAGGACTCATCGCGCGAATCGCTCTGGAACTGAAATCGGATGCGCGCACTGACATGCTCCCCTCTCTGGAAGTCTGACACAAGTTGAAAAATTTTCTAAGTCCCCAAAAATTTTTTTTTTCAACTTTTTTTCAATTTTCCCCCTGTGGGATATATATTTTACCCACACTTTTGGAGCCCTCCTGGGATGCCCTCTAACATACTAGAACCTCATTTTGTGGAAGTTTTCACAAAATTGTGAAATTTTCAAAAAGTCAGAAATTTTGCCAAAAACGACTAAGTATCAAGGACTCATCGCGCGAATCGCTCTGGAACTGAAATCGGATGCGCGCACTGACACGCTCCCCTGTCTGGAAGTCTGACAAAAGTTGAAAAATTTTCTAAGTCCCCAAAAATTTTTTTTTTCAACTTTTTTTCAATTTTCCCCCTGTGGGATATATATTTTACCCACACTTTTGGAGCCCTCCTGGGATGCCCTCTAACATACTAGAACCTCATTTTGTGGAAGTTTTCACAAAATTGTGAAATTTTCAAAAAGTCAGAAATTTTGCCAAAAACGACTAAGTATCAAGGACTCATCGCGCGAATCGCTCTGGAACTGAAATCGGATGCGCGCACTGACACGCTCCCCTGTCTGGAAGTCTGACAAAAGTTGAAAAATTTTCTAAGTCCCCAAAAATTTTTTTTTTCAACTTTTTTTCAATTTTCCCCCTGTGGGATATATATTTTACCCACACTTTTGGAGCCCTCCTGGGATGCCCTCTAACATACTAGAACCTCATTTTGTGGAAGTTTTCACAAAATTGTGAAATTTTCCAAAAAGTCAGAAATTTTGCAAAAACGACTAAGTATCAAGGACTCATCGCGCGAATCGCTCTGGAACTGAAATCGGATGCGCGCACTGACATGCTCCCCTCTCTGGAAGTCTGACACATGTGTGAAAATTTTCTAAGTCCCCAAAAATTTTTTTTTTCAACTTTTTTTCAATTTTCCCCCTGTGGGATATATATTTTACCCACACTTTTGGAGCCCTCCTGGGATGCCCTCTAACATACTAGAACCTCATTTTGTGGAAGTTTTCACAAAATTGTGAAATTTTCAAAAAGTCAGAAATTTTGCCAAAAACGACTAAGTATCAAGGACTCATCGCGCGAATCGCTCTGGAACTGAAATCGGATGCGCGCACTGACACGCTCCCCTGTCTGGAAGTCTGACAAAAGTTGAAAAATTTTCTAAGTCCCCAAAAATTTTTTTTTTCAACTTTTTTTCAATTTTCCCCCTGTGGGATATATATTTTACCCACACTTTTGGAGCCCTCCTGGGATGCCCTCTAACATACTAGAACCTCATTTTGTGGAAGTTTTCACAAAATTGTGAAATTTTCAAAAAGTCAGAAATTTTGCCAAAAACGACTAAGTATCAAGGACTCATCGCGCGAATCGCTCTGGAACTGAAATCGGATGCGCGCACTGACATGCTCCCCTCTCTGGAAGTCTGACACATGTGTGAAAATTTTCTAAGTCCCCAAAAATTTTTTTTTTCAACTTTTTTTCAATTTTCCCCCTGTGGGATATATATTTTACCCACACTTTTGGAGCCCTCCTGGGATGCCCTCTAACATACTAGAACCTCATTTTGTGGAAGTTTTCACAAAATTGTGAAATTTTCCAAAAAGTCAGAAATTTTGCAAAAACGACTAAGTATCAAGGACTCATCGCGCGAATCGCTCTGGAACTGAAATCGGATGCGCGCACTGACATGCTCCCCTCTCTGGAAGTCTGACACATGTGTGAAAATTTTCTAAGTCCCCAAAAATTTTTTTTTTCAACTTTTTTTCAATTTTCCCCCTGTGGGATATATATTTTACCCACACTTTTGGAGCCCTCCTGGGATGCCCTCTAACATACTAGAACCTCATTTTGTGGAAGTTTTCACAAAATTGTGAAATTTTCCAAAAAGTCAGAAATTTTGCAAAAACGACTAAGTATCAAGGACTCATCGCGCGAATCGCTCTGGAACTGAAATCGGATGCGCGCACTGACATGCTCCCCTCTCTGGAAGTCTGACACATGTGTGAAAATTTTCTAAGTCCCCAAAAATTTTTTTTTTCAACTTTTTTTCAATTTTCCCCCTGTGGGATATATATTTTACCCACACTTTTGGAGCCCTCCTGGGATGCCCTCTAACATACTAGAACCTCATTTTGTGGAAGTTTTCACAAAATTGTGAAATTTTCCAAAAAGTCAGAAATTTTGCAAAAACGACTAAGTATCAAGGACTCATCGCGCGAATCGCTCTGGAACTGAAATCGGATGCGCGCACTGACATGCTCCCCTCTCTGGAAGTCTGACACATGTGTGAAAATTTTCTAAGTCCCCAAAAATTTTTTTTTTCAACTTTTTTTCAATTTTCCCCCTGTGGGATATATATTTTACCCACACTTTTGGAGCCCTCCTGGGATGCCCTCTAACATACTAGAACCTCATTTTGTGGAAGTTTTCACAAAATTGTGAAATTTTCAAAAAGTCAGAAATTTTGCCAAAAACGACTAAGTATCAAGGACTCATCGCGCGAATCGCTCTGGAACTGAAATCGGATGCGCGCACTGACACGCTCCCCTGTCTGGAAGTCTGACAAAAGTTGAAAAATTTTCTAAGTCCCCAAAAATTTTTTTTTTCAACTTTTTTTCAATTTTCCCCCTGTGGGATATATATTTTACCCACACTTTTGGAGCCCTCCTGGGATGCCCTCTAACATACTAGAACCTCATTTTGTGGAAGTTTTCACAAAATTGTGAAATTTTCCAAAAAGTCAGAAATTTTGCAAAAACGACTAAGTATCAAGGACTCATCGCGCGAATCGCTCTGGAACTGAAATCGGATGCGCGCACTGACATGCTCCCCTCTCTGGAAGTCTGACACATGTGTGAAAATTTTCTAAGTCCCCAAAAATTTTTTTTTTCAACTTTTTTTCAATTTTCCCCCTGTGGGATATATATTTTACCCACACTTTTGGAGCCCTCCTGGGATGCCCTCTAACATACTAGAACCTCATTTTGTGGAAGTTTTCACAAAATTGTGAAATTTTCAAAAAGTCAGAAATTTTGCCAAAAACGACTAAGTATCAAGGACTCATCGCGCGAATCGCTCTGGAACTGAAATCGGATGCGCGCACTGACACGCTCCCCTGTCTGGAAGTCTGACAAAAGTTGAAAAATTTTCTAAGTCCCCAAAAATTTTTTTTTTCAACTTTTTTTCAATTTTCCCCCTGTGGGATATATATTTTACCCACACTTTTGGAGCCCTCCTGGGATGCCCTCTAACATACTAGAACCTCATTTTGTGGAAGTTTTCACAAAATTGTGAAATTTTCAAAAAGTCAGAAATTTTGCCAAAAACGACTAAGTATCAAGGACTCATCGCGCGAATCGCTCTGGAACTGAAATCGGATGCGCGCACTGACATGCTCCCCTCTCTGGAAGTCTGACACATGTGTGAAAATTTTCTAAGTCCCCAAAAATTTTTTTTTTCAACTTTTTTTCAATTTTCCCCCTGTGGGATATATATTTTACCCACACTTTTGGAGCCCTCCTGGGATGCCCTCTAACATACTAGAACCTCATTTTGTGGAAGTTTTCACAAAATTGTGAAATTTTCCAAAAAGTCAGAAATTTTGCAAAAACGACTAAGTATCAAGGACTCATCGCGCGAATCGCTCTGGAACTGAAATCGGATGCGCGCACTGACATGCTCCCCTCTCTGGAAGTCTGACACATGTGTGAAAATTTTCTAAGTCCCCAAAAATTTTTTTTTTCAACTTTTTTTCAATTTTCCCCCTGTGGGATATATATTTTACCCACACTTTTGGAGCCCTCCTGGGATGCCCTCTAACATACTAGAACCTCATTTTGTGGAAGTTTTCACAAAATTGTGAAATTTTCCAAAAAGTCAGAAATTTTGCAAAAACGACTAAGTATCAAGGACTCATCGCGCGAATCGCTCTGGAACTGAAATCGGATGCGCGCACTGACATGCTCCCCTCTCTGGAAGTCTGACACATGTGTGAAAATTTTCTAAGTCCCCAAAAATTTTTTTTTTCAACTTTTTTTCAATTTTCCCCCTGTGGGATATATATTTTACCCACACTTTTGGAGCCCTCCTGGGATGCCCTCTAACATACTAGAACCTCATTTTGTGGAAGTTTTCACAAAATTGTGAAATTTTCCAAAAAGTCAGAAATTTTGCAAAAACGACTAAGTATCAAGGACTCATCGCGCGAATCGCTCTGGAACTGAAATCGGATGCGCGCACTGACATGCTCCCCTCTCTGGAAGTCTGACACATGTGTGAAAATTTTCTAAGTCCCCAAAAATTTTTTTTTTCAACTTTTTTTCAATTTTCCCCCTGTGGGATATATATTTTACCCACACTTTTGGAGCCCTCCTGGGATGCCCTCTAACATACTAGAACCTCATTTTGTGGAAGTTTTCACAAAATTGTGAAATTTTCCAAAAAGTCAGAAATTTTGCAAAAACGACTAAGTATCAAGGACTCATCGCGCGAATCGCTCTGGAACTGAAATCGGATGCGCGCACTGACATGCTCCCCTCTCTGGAAGTCTGACACATGTGTGAAAATTTTCTAAGTCCCCAAAAATTTTTTTTTTCAACTTTTTTTCAATTTTCCCCCTGTGGGATATATATTTTACCCACACTTTTGGAGCCCTCCTGGGATGCCCTCTAACATACTAGAACCTCATTTTGTGGAAGTTTTCACAAAATTGTGAAATTTTCAAAAAGTCAGAAATTTTGCCAAAAACGACTAAGTATCAAGGACTCATCGCGCGAATCGCTCTGGAACTGAAATCGGATGCGCGCACTGACACGCTCCCCTGTCTGGAAGTCTGACAAAAGTTGAAAAATTTTCTAAGTCCCCAAAAATTTTTTTTTTCAACTTTTTTTCAATTTTCCCCCTGTGGGATATATATTTTACCCACACTTTTGGAGCCCTCCTGGGATGCCCTCTAACATACTAGAACCTCATTTTGTGGAAGTTTTCACAAAATTGTGAAATTTTCCAAAAAGTCAGAAATTTTGCAAAAACGACTAAGTATCAAGGACTCATCGCGCGAATCGCTCTGGAACTGAAATCGGATGCGCGCACTGACATGCTCCCCTCTCTGGAAGTCTGACACATGTGTGAAAATTTTCTAAGTCCCCAAAAATTTTTTTTTTCAACTTTTTTTCAATTTTCCCCCTGTGGGATATATATTTTACCCACACTTTTGGAGCCCTCCTGGGATGCCCTCTAACATACTAGAACCTCATTTTGTGGAAGTTTTCACAAAATTGTGAAATTTTCCAAAAAGTCAGAAATTTTGCAAAAACGACTAAGTATCAAGGACTCATCGCGCGAATCGCTCTGGAACTGAAATCGGATGCGCGCACTGACATGCTCCCCTCTCTGGAAGTCTGACACAAGTTGAAAAATTTTCTAAGTCCCCAAAAATTTTTTTTTTCAACTTTTTTTCAATTTTCCCCCTGTGGGATATATATTTTACCCACACTTTTGGAGCCCTCCTGGGATGCCCTCTAACATACTAGAACCTCATTTTGTGGAAGTTTTCACAAAATTGTGAAATTTTCAAAAAGTCAGAAATTTTGCCAAAAACGACTAAGTATCAAGGACTCATCGCGCGAATCGCTCTGGAACTGAAATCGGATGCGCGCACTGACATGCTCCCCTCTCTGGAAGTCTGACACATGTGTGAAAATTTTCTAAGTCCCCAAAAATTTTTTTTTTCAACTTTTTTTCAATTTTCCCCCTGTGGGATATATATTTTACCCACACTTTTGGAGCCCTCCTGGGATGCCCTCTAACATACTAGAACCTCATTTTGTGGAAGTTTTCACAAAATTGTGAAATTTTCAAAAAGTCAGAAATTTTGCCAAAAACGACTAAGTATCAAGGACTCATCGCGCGAATCGCTCTGGAACTGAAATCGGATGCGCGCACTGACACGCTCCCCTGTCTGGAAGTCTGACAAAAGTTGAAAAATTTTCTAAGTCCCCAAAAATTTTTTTTTTCAACTTTTTTTCAATTTTCCCCCTGTGGGATATATATTTTACCCACACTTTTGGAGCCCTCCTGGGATGCCCTCTAACATACTAGAACCTCATTTTGTGGAAGTTTTCACAAAATTGTGAAATTTTCAAAAAGTCAGAAATTTTGCCAAAAACGACTAAGTATCAAGGACTCATCGCGCGAATCGCTCTGGAACTGAAATCGGATGCGCGCACTGACCCGCTCCCCTGTCTGGAAGTCTGACAAAAGTTGAAAAATTTTCTAAGTCCCCAAAAATTTTTTTTTTCAACTTTTTTTCAATTTTCCCCCTGTGGGATATATATTTTACCCACACTTTTGGAGCCCTCCTGGGATGCCCTCTAACATACTAGAACCTCATTTTGTGGAAGTTTTCACAAAATTGTGAAATTTTCCAAAAAGTCAGAAATTTTGCAAAAACGACTAAGTATCAAGGACTCATCGCGCGAATCGCTCTGGAACTGAAATCGGATGCGCGCACTGACACGCTCCCCTGTCTGGAAGTCTGACAAAAGTTGAAAAATTTTCTAAGTCCCCAAAAATTTTTTTTTTCAACTTTTTTTCAATTTTCCCCCTGTGGGATATATATTTTACCCACACTTTTGGAGCCCTCCTGGGATGCCCTCTAACATACTAGAACCTCATTTTGTGGAAGTTTTCACAAAATTGTGAAATTTTCCAAAAAGTCAGAAATTTTGCAAAAACGACTAAGTATCAAGGACTCATCGCGCGAATCGCTCTGGAACTGAAATCGGATGCGCGCACTGACATGCTCCCCTCTCTGGAAGTCTGACACATGTGTGAAAATTTTCTAAGTCCCCAAAAATTTTTTTTTTCAACTTTTTTTCAATTTTCCCCCTGTGGGATATATATTTTACCCACACTTTTGGAGCCCTCCTGGGATGCCCTCTAACATACTAGAACCTCATTTTGTGGAAGTTTTCACAAAATTGTGAAATTTTCAAAAAGTCAGAAATTTTGCCAAAAACGACTAAGTATCAAGGACTCATCGCGCGAATCGCTCTGGAACTGAAATCGGATGCGCGCACTGACACGCTCCCCTGTCTGGAAGTCTGACAAAAGTTGAAAAATTTTCTAAGTCCCCAAAAATTTTTTTTTTCAACTTTTTTTCAATTTTCCCCCTGTGGGATATATATTTTACCCACACTTTTGGAGCCCTCCTGGGATGCCCTCTAACATACTAGAACCTCATTTTGTGGAAGTTTTCACAAAATTGTGAAATTTTCCAAAAAGTCAGAAATTTTGCAAAAACGACTAAGTATCAAGGACTCATCGCGCGAATCGCTCTGGAACTGAAATCGGATGCGCGCACTGACATGCTCCCCTGTCTGGAAGTCTGACAAAAGTTGAAAAATTTTCTAAGTCCCCAAAAATTTTTTTTTTCAACTTTTTTTCAATTTTCCCCCTGTGGGATATATATTTTACCCACACTTTTGGAGCCCTCCTGGGATGCCCTCTAACATACTAGAACCTCATTTTGTGGAAGTTTTCACAAAATTGTGAAATTTTCCAAAAAGTCAGAAATTTTGCAAAAACGACTAAGTATCAAGGACTCATCGCGCGAATCGCTCTGGAACTGAAATCGGATGCGCGCACTGACATGCTCCCCTCTCTGGAAGTCTGACACATGTGTGAAAATTTTCTAAGTCCCCAAAAATTTTTTTTTTCAACTTTTTTTCAATTTTCCCCCTGTGGGATATATATTTTACCCACACTTTTGGAGCCCTCCTGGGATGCCCTCTAACATACTAGAACCTCATTTTGTGGAAGTTTTCACAAAATTGTGAAATTTTCAAAAAGTCAGAAATTTTGCCAAAAACGACTAAGTATCAAGGACTCATCGCGCGAATCGCTCTGGAACTGAAATCGGATGCGCGCACTGACACGCTCCCCTGTCTGGAAGTCTGACAAAAGTTGAAAAATTTTCTAAGTCCCCAAAAATTTTTTTTTTCAACTTTTTTTCAATTTTCCCCCTGTGGGATATATATTTTACCCACACTTTTGGAGCCCTCCTGGGATGCCCTCTAACATACTAGAACCTCATTTTGTGGAAGTTTT
>NW_027366875.1:27500-30000 GCF_046119375.1 Phyllobates terribilis
GGCGAGGCCGGCATGCGCGCCCAAAGATAGGTGTCGGAAGCCCGGGGGTAGAGGAGGAAGGGGACCGCTCACCTTAAGCCAGCGCGGGCTCCAAAGCCCGGGCCGAGCGAGCGGCGCCACCTCCCCACCCGGGAGCGCTGCGCCAGATCGATCGGAGGAAGAGCAGGGGTGCATGTAGGGACTTGCCCAAGTACGGAGGCTGCAAACCCCTGTCGTCGGGAGATACGTGCCCACGAGTCCTGGAAGCGCGACTCGGGTACAGGCGCCCTTGCGGGGGGGTACTGGATGTGGAACAGCACTGGGGTCGAAGCCACAAAAGCATCCGCCCTCATGGAGCCTCTCCTCGGCCTAAAAATCCAGATTTTAGCCTTGACGGCGCCCCCATGTGGAGAACCAGGGCCCGCGGGGGGGTCTGGCCAGGCTCACTTCAACCCAGGAACACCTCTCTGACTTGGGATAGGCGACCGGCAAAAGTCCCCCCACGCAGCTGCGGAAGCCTGGGTTCAGCCAAGGTGCAGACCTCCAGCCGAACAGGGACTCATAGCCAAAACGCATACCCAGGCCTACGGAGGTGAAAACCAGCTTAAATGAGTCGAAATGTGTCGGGGCTGAGAGGTACCTCTCTCTCATATATTCTGCCGGTGGTGTGCAAAACTGGGTCTTTGCATGGAGTGTCACCCTATACCCACTTTAGGGACGCATGCAAAAAAGTGCCCGATCGCCTGGAACTGTCAGGCGGATTCGGCTCCCTGGAATTTCCTCATTCTGGTTCTTTTTCACTTTTTGTCTCTTTTGCGACATCTAGTGGGCAGGCTGCATTACTGCAACCGGGGACACCTCAAAACGCTTGGAACTGGGGAGCGGGCTCAATTTACAAACGTTTTGCGGGTCCTGGAAGTCAAAATTGTGACTTCTGAAAACGACTAAGTATCAAGGACTCATCGCGCGAATCGCTCTGGAACTGAAATCGGATGCGCGCACTGACATGCTCCCCTCTCTGGAAGTCTGACACAAGTTGAAAAATTTTCTAAGTCCCCAAAAATTTTTTTTTTCAACTTTTTTTCAATTTTCCCCCTGTGGGATATATATTTTACCCACACTTTTGGAGCCCTCCTGGGATGCCCTCTAACATACTAGAACCTCATTTTGTGGAAGTTTTCACAAAATTGTGAAATTTTCCAAAAAGTCAGAAATTTTGCAAAAACGACTAAGTATCAAGGACTCATCGCGCGAATCGCTCTGGAACTGAAATCGGATGCGCGCACTGACACGCTCCCCTGTCTGGAAGTCTGACAAAAGTTGAAAAATTTTCTAAGTCCCCAAAAATTTTTTTTTTCAACTTTTTTTCAATTTTCCCCCTGTGGGATATATATTTTACCCACACTTTTGGAGCCCTCCTGGGATGCCCTCTAACATACTAGAACCTCATTTTGTGGAAGTTTTCACAAAATTGTGAAATTTTCCAAAAAGTCAGAAATTTTGCAAAAACGACTAAGTATCAAGGACTCATCGCGCGAATCGCTCTGGAACTGAAATCGGATGCGCGCACTGACATGCTCCCCTCTCTGGAAGTCTGACACATGTGTGAAAATTTTCTAAGTCCCCAAAAATTTTTTTTTTCAACTTTTTTTCAATTTTCCCCCTGTGGGATATATATTTTACCCACACTTTTGGAGCCCTCCTGGGATGCCCTCTAACATACTAGAACCTCATTTTGTGGAAGTTTTCACAAAATTGTGAAATTTTCAAAAAGTCAGAAATTTTGCCAAAAACGACTAAGTATCAAGGACTCATCGCGCGAATCGCTCTGGAACTGAAATCGGATGCGCGCACTGACACGCTCCCCTGTCTGGAAGTCTGACAAAAGTTGAAAAATTTTCTAAGTCCCCAAAAATTTTTTTTTTCAACTTTTTTTCAATTTTCCCCCTGTGGGATATATATTTTACCCACACTTTTGGAGCCCTCCTGGGATGCCCTCTAACATACTAGAACCTCATTTTGTGGAAGTTTTCACAAAATTGTGAAATTTTCAAAAAGTCAGAAATTTTGCCAAAAACGACTAAGTATCAAGGACTCATCGCGCGAATCGCTCTGGAACTGAAATCGGATGCGCGCACTGACACGCTCCCCTGTCTGGAAGTCTGACAAAAGTTGAAAAATTTTCTAAGTCCCCAAAAATTTTTTTTTTCAACTTTTTTTCAATTTTCCCCCTGTGGGATATATATTTTACCCACACTTTTGGAGCCCTCCTGGGATGCCCTCTAACATACTAGAACCTCATTTTGTGGAAGTTTTCACAAAATTGTGAAATTTTCAAAAAGTCAGAAATTTTGCCAAAAACGACTAAGTATCAAGGACTCATCGCGCGAATCGCTCTGGAACTGAAATCGGATGCGCGCACTGACACGCTCCCCTGTCTGGAAGTCTGACAAAAGTTGAAAAATTTTCTAAGTCCCCAAAAATTTTTTTTTTCAACTTTTTTTCAATTTTCCCCCTGTGG
>NW_027366875.1:40000-42500 GCF_046119375.1 Phyllobates terribilis
GCCCCCGTCTCACCAACCGCACCCAAGACGACACACAGGGTCGCTCAGGGAGATGGCGTGCGGGGGTGGGCCTATGCGGCGCCACCGTCTGGCTTAGACCTGCCTCCGCCGCGGGGGGTCCTCGACCCACCGGCGGACAGGCACGAGGATTGGGAGAGGGGGGCTGGCCGTCGGGGTCCGCCGCGGCTCTGGCACTAACCCGGCGACGCTGAGGTCGCGTGGGTGGTCGTCGGCCTGGCCGTGTCGGCGTCGCCCTCCAGCGTAGTCCCTCTTCCCGCTCGCGCCCGTAACCTCAAAGGGATGCCCGAGCGGCTTTTCTTCCCAGGGCTGCTCCCCGCCCAGGGCGGGAGCGCAGGGGGATCCCAGGTCGGCCTTTCACCGTACTCCCTACCTCTTGGCCCTCGTTCCTTCTCCCGTTCTCCATCTAACCCCTTGGCTCTGGGGTTTCCGCTCTCCCTCTCTCGCTCTCTCTCCTGCTCCCTGGCCGAGCCGCCTGGGAGGACGAGGGTCGAGGGGGAAGGCAACGGTCGGGCTGGGGCACACCGCACGGTGAGAACCCCCTTCGCCTGCCTCCACACCTCTGTCGTCCTCCCCACTGACGTAGGGGCTCGGGAAAAGACTGGAAATCGCGAAGCTCGGCAGTGGCGCGGAGAGGCCACCCACCGCCGCCGCTGTCGCCACCGCCGCGGAGGCCGCCCTTTCGGACACGAGGGGCAGCGCGAGCCTCCGCTGGCCGGGTACGCATCTGGAAGAAAAGGGCCGCCCTCGGAGAAGATCGCTGTGCTTCCCCGCACAGGGAGCGATTCGGACGACGGGCCCCCACGCCTGGCTGGGTGGGCGCCCCGCCGTTCGCCCGTACGGGTCGTCGGACCACTGCCTTCGCTCGGTTCGGGTCAAACTCCCCACGGCTCGGCCACCTCCGCAGACGGGAGGCGAGGCCGGCATGCGCGCCCAAAGATAGGTGTCGGAAGCCCGGGGGTAGAGGAGGAAGGGGACCGCTCACCTTAAGCCAGCGCGGGCTCCAAAGCCCGGGCCGAGCGAGCGGCGCCACCTCCCCACCCGGGAGCGCTGCGCCAGATCGATCGGAGGAAGAGCAGGGGTGCATGTAGGGACTTGCCCAAGTACGGAGGCTGCAAACCCCTGTCGTCGGGAGATACGTGCCCACGAGTCCTGGAAGCGCGACTCGGGTACAGGCGCCCTTGCGGGGGGGTACTGGATGTGGAACAGCACTGGGGTCGAAGCCACAAAAGCATCCGCCCTCATGGAGCCTCTCCTCGGCCTAAAAATCCAGATTTTAGCCTTGACGGCGCCCCCATGTGGAGAACCAGGGCCCGCGGGGGGGTCTGGCCAGGCTCACTTCAACCCAGGAACACCTCTCTGACTTGGGATAGGCGACCGGCAAAAGTCCCCCCACGCAGCTGCGGAAGCCTGGGTTCAGCCAAGGTGCAGACCTCCAGCCGAACAGGGACTCATAGCCAAAACGCATACCCAGGCCTACGGAGGTGAAAACCAGCTTAAATGAGTCGAAATGTGTCGGGGCTGAGAGGTACCTCTCTCTCATATATTCTGCCGGTGGTGTGCAAAACTGGGTCTTTGCATGGAGTGTCACCCTATACCCACTTTAGGGACGCATGCAAAAAAGTGCCCGATCGCCTGGAACTGTCAGGCGGATTCGGCTCCCTGGAATTTCCTCATTCTGGTTCTTTTTCACTTTTTGTCTCTTTTGCGACATCTAGTGGGCAGGCTGCATTACTGCAACCGGGGACACCTCAAAACGCTTGGAACTGGGGAGCGGGCTCAATTTACAAACGTTTTGCGGGTCCTGGAAGTCAAAATTGTGACTTCTGAAAACGACTAAGTATCAAGGACTCATCGCGCGAATCGCTCTGGAACTGAAATCGGATGCGCGCACTGACATGCTCCCCTCTCTGGAAGTCTGACACAAGTTGAAAAATTTTCTAAGTCCCCAAAAATTTTTTTTTTCAACTTTTTTTCAATTTTCCCCCTGTGGGATATATATTTTACCCACACTTTTGGAGCCCTCCTGGGATGCCCTCTAACATACTAGAACCTCATTTTGTGGAAGTTTTCACAAAATTGTGAAATTTTCCAAAAAGTCAGAAATTTTGCAAAAACGACTAAGTATCAAGGACTCATCGCGCGAATCGCTCTGGAACTGAAATCGGATGCGCGCACTGACATGCTCCCCTCTCTGGAAGTCTGACACATGTGTGAAAATTTTCTAAGTCCCCAAAAATTTTTTTTTTCAACTTTTTTTCAATTTTCCCCCTGTGGGATATATATTTTACCCACACTTTTGGAGCCCTCCTGGGATGCCCTCTAACATACTAGAACCTCATTTTGTGGAAGTTTTCACAAAATTGTGAAATTTTCCAAAAAGTCAGAAATTTTGCAAAAACGACTAAGTATCAAGGACTCATCGCGCGAATCGCTCTGGAACTGAAATCGGATGCGCGCACTGACACGCTCCCCTGTCTGG
>NW_027366875.1:52500-60000 GCF_046119375.1 Phyllobates terribilis
CCGCCTGGGAGGACGAGGGTCGAGGGGGAAGGCAACGGTCGGGCTGGGGCACACCGCACGGTGAGAACCCCCTTCGCCTGCCTCCACACCTCTGTCGTCCTCCCCACTGACGTAGGGGCTCGGGAAAAGACTGGAAATCGCGAAGCTCGGCAGTGGCGCGGAGAGGCCACCCACCGCCGCCGCTGTCGCCACCGCCGCGGAGGCCGCCCTTTCGGACACGAGGGGCAGCGCGAGCCTCCGCTGGCCGGGTACGCATCTGGAAGAAAAGGGCCGCCCTCGGAGAAGATCGCTGTGCTTCCCCGCACAGGGAGCGATTCGGACGACGGGCCCCCACGCCTGGCTGGGTGGGCGCCCCGCCGTTCGCCCGTACGGGTCGTCGGACCACTGCCTTCGCTCGGTTCGGGTCAAACTCCCCACGGCTCGGCCACCTCCGCAGACGGGAGGCGAGGCCGGCATGCGCGCCCAAAGATAGGTGTCGGAAGCCCGGGGGTAGAGGAGGAAGGGGACCGCTCACCTTAAGCCAGCGCGGGCTCCAAAGCCCGGGCCGAGCGAGCGGCGCCACCTCCCCACCCGGGAGCGCTGCGCCAGATCGATCGGAGGAAGAGCAGGGGTGCATGTAGGGACTTGCCCAAGTACGGAGGCTGCAAACCCCTGTCGTCGGGAGATACGTGCCCACGAGTCCTGGAAGCGCGACTCGGGTACAGGCGCCCTTGCGGGGGGGTACTGGATGTGGAACAGCACTGGGGTCGAAGCCACAAAAGCATCCGCCCTCATGGAGCCTCTCCTCGGCCTAAAAATCCAGATTTTAGCCTTGACGGCGCCCCCATGTGGAGAACCAGGGCCCGCGGGGGGGTCTGGCCAGGCTCACTTCAACCCAGGAACACCTCTCTGACTTGGGATAGGCGACCGGCAAAAGTCCCCCCACGCAGCTGCGGAAGCCTGGGTTCAGCCAAGGTGCAGACCTCCAGCCGAACAGGGACTCATAGCCAAAACGCATACCCAGGCCTACGGAGGTGAAAACCAGCTTAAATGAGTCGAAATGTGTCGGGGCTGAGAGGTACCTCTCTCTCATATATTCTGCCGGTGGTGTGCAAAACTGGGTCTTTGCATGGAGTGTCACCCTATACCCACTTTAGGGACGCATGCAAAAAAGTGCCCGATCGCCTGGAACTGTCAGGCGGATTCGGCTCCCTGGAATTTCCTCATTCTGGTTCTTTTTCACTTTTTGTCTCTTTTGCGACATCTAGTGGGCAGGCTGCATTACTGCAACCGGGGACACCTC
Source organism: Phyllobates terribilis (assembly GCF_046119375.1). NCBI lineage: Eukaryota > Metazoa > Chordata > Amphibia > Anura > Dendrobatidae > Phyllobates > Phyllobates terribilis. The sequence continues at coordinate 53,783 of NW_027366875.1, forward strand.
AAAACGCTTGGAACTGGGGAGCGGGCTCAATTTACAAACGTTTTGCGGGTCCTGGAAGTCAAAATTGTGACTTCTGAAAACGACTAAGTATCAAGGACTCATCGCGCGAATCGCTCTGGAACTGAAATCGGATGCGCGCACTGACATGCTCCCCTCTCTGGAAGTCTGACACAAGTTGAAAAATTTTCTAAGTCCCCAAAAATTTTTTTTTTCAACTTTTTTTCAATTTTCCCCCTGTGGGATATATATTTTACCCACACTTTTGGAGCCCTCCTGGGATGCCCTCTAACATACTAGAACCTCATTTTGTGGAAGTTTTCACAAAATTGTGAAATTTTCCAAAAAGTCAGAAATTTTGCAAAAACGACTAAGTATCAAGGACTCATCGCGCGAATCGCTCTGGAACTGAAATCGGATGCGCGCACTGACATGCTCCCCTCTCTGGAAGTCTGACACATGTGTGAAAATTTTCTAAGTCCCCAAAAATTTTTTTTTTCAACTTTTTTTCAATTTTCCCCCTGTGGGATATATATTTTACCCACACTTTTGGAGCCCTCCTGGGATGCCCTCTAACATACTAGAACCTCATTTTGTGGAAGTTTTCACAAAATTGTGAAATTTTCCAAAAAGTCAGAAATTTTGCAAAAACGACTAAGTATCAAGGACTCATCGCGCGAATCGCTCTGGAACTGAAATCGGATGCGCGCACTGACACGCTCCCCTGTCTGGAAGTCTGACAAAAGTTGAAAAATTTTCTAAGTCCCCAAAAATTTTTTTTTTCAACTTTTTTTCAATTTTCCCCCTGTGGGATATATATTTTACCCACACTTTTGGAGCCCTCCTGGGATGCCCTCTAACATACTAGAACCTCATTTTGTGGAAGTTTTCACAAAATTGTGAAATTTTCCAAAAAGTCAGAAATTTTGCAAAAACGACTAAGTATCAAGGACTCATCGCGCGAATCGCTCTGGAACTGAAATCGGATGCGCGCACTGACATGCTCCCCTCTCTGGAAGTCTGACACATGTGTGAAAATTTTCTAAGTCCCCAAAAATTTTTTTTTTCAACTTTTTTTCAATTTTCCCCCTGTGGGATATATATTTTACCCACACTTTTGGAGCCCTCCTGGGATGCCCTCTAACATACTAGAACCTCATTTTGTGGAAGTTTTCACAAAATTGTGAAATTTTCAAAAAGTCAGAAATTTTGCCAAAAACGACTAAGTATCAAGGACTCATCGCGCGAATCGCTCTGGAACTGAAATCGGATGCGCGCACTGACACGCTCCCCTGTCTGGAAGTCTGACAAAAGTTGAAAAATTTTCTAAGTCCCCAAAAATTTTTTTTTTCAACTTTTTTTCAATTTTCCCCCTGTGGGATATATATTTTACCCACACTTTTGGAGCCCTCCTGGGATGCCCTCTAACATACTAGAACCTCATTTTGTGGAAGTTTTCACAAAATTGTGAAATTTTCCAAAAAGTCAGAAATTTTGCAAAAACGACTAAGTATCAAGGACTCATCGCGCGAATCGCTCTGGAACTGAAATCGGATGCGCGCACTGACATGCTCCCCTCTCTGGAAGTCTGACACAAGTTGAAAAATTTTCTAAGTCCCCAAAAATTTTTTTTTTCAACTTTTTTTCAATTTTCCCCCTGTGGGATATATATTTTACCCACACTTTTGGAGCCCTCCTGGGATGCCCTCTAACATACTAGAACCTCATTTTGTGGAAGTTTTCACAAAATTGTGAAATTTTCAAAAAGTCAGAAATTTTGCCAAAAACGACTAAGTATCAAGGACTCATCGCGCGAATCGCTCTGGAACTGAAATCGGATGCGCGCACTGACACGCTCCCCTGTCTGGAAGTCTGACAAAAGTTGAAAAATTTTCTAAGTCCCCAAAAATTTTTTTTTTCAACTTTTTTTCAATTTTCCCCCTGTGGGATATATATTTTACCCACACTTTTGGAGCCCTCCTGGGATGCCCTCTAACATACTAGAACCTCATTTTGTGGAAGTTTTCACAAAATTGTGAAATTTTCCAAAAAGTCAGAAATTTTGCAAAAACGACTAAGTATCAAGGACTCATCGCGCGAATCGCTCTGGAACTGAAATCGGATGCGCGCACTGACATGCTCCCCTGTCTGGAAGTCTGACAAAAGTTGAAAAATTTTCTAAGTCCCCAAAAATTTTTTTTTTCAACTTTTTTTCAATTTTCCCCCTGTGGGATATATATTTTACCCACACTTTTGGAGCCCTCCTGGGATGCCCTCTAACATACTAGAACCTCATTTTGTGGAAGTTTTCACAAAATTGTGAAATTTTCCAAAAAGTCAGAAATTTTGCAAAAACGACTAAGTATCAAGGACTCATCGCGCGAATCGCTCTGGAACTGAAATCGGATGCGCGCACTGACATGCTCCCCTCTCTGGAAGTCTGACACATGTGTGAAAATTTTCTAAGTCCCCAAAAATTTTTTTTTTCAACTTTTTTTCAATTTTCCCCCTGTGGGATATATATTTTACCCACACTTTTGGAGCCCTCCTGGGATGCCCTCTAACATACTAGAACCTCATTTTGTGGAAGTTTTCACAAAATTGTGAAATTTTCAAAAAGTCAGAAATTTTGCCAAAAACGACTAAGTATCAAGGACTCATCGCGCGAATCGCTCTGGAACTGAAATCGGATGCGCGCACTGACACGCTCCCCTGTCTGGAAGTCTGACAAAAGTTGAAAAATTTTCTAAGTCCCCAAAAATTTTTTTTTTCAACTTTTTTTCAATTTTCCCCCTGTGGGATATATATTTTACCCACACTTTTGGAGCCCTCCTGGGATGCCCTCTAACATACTAGAACCTCATTTTGTGGAAGTTTTCACAAAATTGTGAAATTTTCCAAAAAGTCAGAAATTTTGCAAAAACGACTAAGTATCAAGGACTCATCGCGCGAATCGCTCTGGAACTGAAATCGGATGCGCGCACTGACATGCTCCCCTGTCTGGAAGTCTGACAAAAGTTGAAAAATTTTCTAAGTCCCCAAAAATTTTTTTTTTCAACTTTTTTTCAATTTTCCCCCTGTGGGATATATATTTTACCCACACTTTTGGAGCCCTCCTGGGATGCCCTCTAACATACTAGAACCTCATTTTGTGGAAGTTTTCACAAAATTGTGAAATTTTCCAAAAAGTCAGAAATTTTGCAAAAACGACTAAGTATCAAGGACTCATCGCGCGAATCGCTCTGGAACTGAAATCGGATGCGCGCACTGACATGCTCCCCTCTCTGGAAGTCTGACACATGTGTGAAAATTTTCGAAGTCCCCAAAAATTTTTTTTTTCAACTTTTTTTCAATTTTCCCCCTGTGGGATATATATTTTACCCACACTTTTGGAGCCCTCCTGGGATGCCCTCTAACATACTAGAACCTCATTTTGTGGAAGTTTTCACAAAATTGTGAAATTTTCAAAAAGTCAGAAATTTTGCCAAAAACGACTAAGTATCAAGGACTCATCGCGCGAATCGCTCTGGAACTGAAATCGGATGCGCGCACTGACACGCTCCCCTGTCTGGAAGTCTGACAAAAGTTGAAAAATTTTCTAAGTCCCCAAAAATTTTTTTTTTCAACTTTTTTTCAATTTTCCCCCTGTGGGATATATATTTTACCCACACTTTTGGAGCCCTCCTGGGATGCCCTCTAACATACTAGAACCTCATTTTGTGGAAGTTTTCACAAAATTGTGAAATTTTCCAAAAAGTCAGAAATTTTGCAAAAACGACTAAGTATCAAGGACTCATCGCGCGAATCGCTCTGGAACTGAAATCGGATGCGCGCACTGACATGCTCCCCTCTCTGGAAGTCTGACACATGTGTGAAAATTTTCTAAGTCCCCAAAAATTTTTTTTTTCAACTTTTTTTCAATTTTCCCCCTGTGGGATATATATTTTACCCACACTTTTGGAGCCCTCCTGGGATGCCCTCTAACATACTAGAACCTCATTTTGTGGAAGTTTTCACAAAATTGTGAAATTTTCCAAAAAGTCAGAAATTTTGCAAAAACGACTAAGTATCAAGGACTCATCGCGCGAATCGCTCTGGAACTGAAATCGGATGCGCGCACTGACATGCTCCCCTCTCTGGAAGTCTGACACAAGTTGAAAAATTTTCTAAGTCCCCAAAAATTTTTTTTTTCAACTTTTTTTCAATTTTCCCCCTGTGGGATATATATTTTACCCACACTTTTGGAGCCCTCCTGGGATGCCCTCTAACATACTAGAACCTCATTTTGTGGAAGTTTTCACAAAATTGTGAAATTTTCAAAAAGTCAGAAATTTTGCCAAAAACGACTAAGTATCAAGGACTCATCGCGCGAATCGCTCTGGAACTGAAATCGGATGCGCGCACTGACATGCTCCCCTCTCTGGAAGTCTGACACATGTGTGAAAATTTTCTAAGTCCCCAAAAATTTTTTTTTTCAACTTTTTTTCAATTTTCCCCCTGTGGGATATATATTTTACCCACACTTTTGGAGCCCTCCTGGGATGCCCTCTAACATACTAGAACCTCATTTTGTGGAAGTTTTCACAAAATTGTGAAATTTTCAAAAAGTCAGAAATTTTGCCAAAAACGACTAAGTATCAAGGACTCATCGCGCGAATCGCTCTGGAACTGAAATCGGATGCGCGCACTGACACGCTCCCCTGTCTGGAAGTCTGACAAAAGTTGAAAAATTTTCTAAGTCCCCAAAAATTTTTTTTTTCAACTTTTTTTCAATTTTCCCCCTGTGGGATATATATTTTACCCACACTTTTGGAGCCCTCCTGGGATGCCCTCTAACATACTAGAACCTCATTTTGTGGAAGTTTTCACAAAATTGTGAAATTTTCAAAAAGTCAGAAATTTTGCCAAAAACGACTAAGTATCAAGGACTCATCGCGCGAATCGCTCTGGAACTGAAATCGGATGCGCGCACTGACCCGCTCCCCTGTCTGGAAGTCTGACAAAAGTTGAAAAATTTTCTAAGTCCCCAAAAATTTTTTTTTTCAACTTTTTTTCAATTTTCCCCCTGTGGGATATATATTTTACCCACACTTTTGGAGCCCTCCTGGGATGCCCTCTAACATACTAGAACCTCATTTTGTGGAAGTTTTCACAAAATTGTGAAATTTTCCAAAAAGTCAGAAATTTTGCAAAAACGACTAAGTATCAAGGACTCATCGCGCGAATCGCTCTGGAACTGAAATCGGATGCGCGCACTGACACGCTCCCCTGTCTGGAAGTCTGACAAAAGTTGAAAAATTTTCTAAGTCCCCAAAAATTTTTTTTTTCAACTTTTTTTCAATTTTCCCCCTGTGGGATATATATTTTACCCACACTTTTGGAGCCCTCCTGGGATGCCCTCTAACATACTAGAACCTCATTTTGTGGAAGTTTTCACAAAATTGTGAAATTTTCCAAAAAGTCAGAAATTTTGCAAAAACGACTAAGTATCAAGGACTCATCGCGCGAATCGCTCTGGAACTGAAATCGGATGCGCGCACTGACATGCTCCCCTCTCTGGAAGTCTGACACATGTGTGAAAATTTTCTAAGTCCCCAAAAATTTTTTTTTTCAACTTTTTTTCAATTTTCCCCCTGTGGGATATATATTTTACCCACACTTTTGGAGCCCTCCTGGGATGCCCTCTAACATACTAGAACCTCATTTTGTGGAAGTTTTCACAAAATTGTGAAATTTTCAAAAAGTCAGAAATTTTGCCAAAAACGACTAAGTATCAAGGACTCATCGCGCGAATCGCTCTGGAACTGAAATCGGATGCGCGCACTGACACGCTCCCCTGTCTGGAAGTCTGACAAAAGTTGAAAAATTTTCTAAGTCCCCAAAAATTTTTTTTTTCAACTTTTTTTCAATTTTCCCCCTGTGGGATATATATTTTACCCACACTTTTGGAGCCCTCCTGGGATGCCCTCTAACATACTAGAACCTCATTTTGTGGAAGTTTTCACAAAATTGTGAAATTTTCCAAAAAGTCAGAAATTTTGCAAAAACGACTAAGTATCAAGGACTCATCGCGCGAATCGCTCTGGAACTGAAATCGGATGCGCGCACTGACATGCTCCCCTGTCTGGAAGTCTGACAAAAGTTGAAAAATTTTCTAAGTCCCCAAAAATTTTTTTTTTCAACTTTTTTTCAATTTTCCCCCTGTGGGATATATATTTTAC
>NW_027366876.1:0-64775 GCF_046119375.1 Phyllobates terribilis
AGGAGCCTGGCATCTCACTCTCTTTGAATCTTCTTATCAGGCTAGGATTAACAGGAAAAAGCTAAAAATTTCCAGAATTGCACCAGTTGCAAAGAGAGATAGGAGCTGGCATCTCACTCTCTTTGAATCTTCTTTATCATGCTAGGATTAACAGGAAAAAGCTAAAAATTTCAGAATTGCACCGTGCAATGTGGAGATATTACTGTTTTGTGCATTTACAATATTCATTGATTTTTGCCATTGAAAAACATGTTTTTCATATACCAGAAATGTTTGAAGCTACTGACTGAATGAAAGGAGCTGGCATCTCACTCTCTTTGAATCTTCTTTATCATGCTAGGATTAACAGGAAAAAGCTAAAAATTTCAGAATTGCACCGTGCAATGTGGAGATATTACTGTTTGTGCATTTACAATATTCATTGATTTTTGCCATTGAAAAACATGTTTTTCATATACCAGAAATGTTTGAAGCTACTGACTGAATGAAAGGAGCTGGCATCTCACTCTCTTTGAATCTTCTTTATCATGCTAGGATTAACAGGAAAAAGCAAAAAATTTCAGAATTGCACCGTGCAATGTGGAGATATTACTGTTTGTGCATTTACAATATTCATTGATTTTTGCCATTGAAAAACATGTTTTTCATATACCAGAAATGTTTGAAGCTACTGACTAAATGAAAGGAGCTGGCATCTCACTCTCTTTGAATCTTCTTTATCATGCTAGGATTAGCAGGAAAAAGCAAAAAATTTCAGAATTGCACCGTGCAATGTGGAGATATTACTGTTTGTGCATTTACAATATTCATTGATTTTTGCCATTGAAAAACATGTTTTTCATATACCAGAAATGTTTGAAGCTACTGACTGAATGAAAGGAGCTGGCATCTCACTCTCTTTGAATCTTCTTTATCATGCTAGGATTAACAGGAAAAAGCAAAAAATTTCAGAATTGCACCGTGCAATGTGGAGATATTACTGTTTGTGCATTTACAATATTCATTGATTTTTGCCATTGAAAAACATGTTTTTCATATACCAGAAATGTTTGAAGCTACTGACTGAATGAAAGGAGCTGGCATCTCACTCTCTTTGAATCTTCTTTATCATGCTAGGATTAGCAGGAAAAAGCAAAAAATTTCAGAATTGCACCGTGCAATGTGGAGATATTACTGTTTGTGCATTTACAATATTCATTGATTTTTGCCATTGAAAAACATGTTTTTCTATACCAGAAATGTTTGAAGCTACTGACTGAATGAAAGGAGCTGGCATCTCACTCTCTTTGAATCTTCTTTATCATGCTAGGATTAGCAGGAAAAAGCAAAAATTTCAGAATTGCACCGTGCAATGTGGAGATATTACTGTTTGTGCATTTACAATATTCATTGATTTTTGCCATTGAAAAACGTCCAGAAATGTTTGAAGCTACTGACTGAATGAAAGGAGCTGGCATCTCACTCTCTTTGAATCTTCTTTATCATGCTAGGATTAGCAGGAAAAAGCAAAAAATTTCAGAATTGCACCTTGCAATGTGGAGATATTACTGTTTGTGCATTTACAATATTCATTGATTTTTGCCATTGAAAAACGTCCAGAAATGTTTGAAGCTACTGACTGAATGAAAGGAGCTGGCATCTCACTCTCTTTGAATCTTCTTTATCATGCTAGGATTAGCAGGAAAAAGCAAAAAATTTCAGAATTGCACCTTGCAATGTGGAGATATTACTGTTTGTGCATTTACAATATTCATTGATTTTTGCCATTGAAAAAACGTCCAGAAATGTTTGAAGCTACTGACTGAATGAAAGGAGCTGGCATCTCACTCTCTTTGAATCTTCTTTATCATGCTAGGATTAACAGGAAAAGCAAAAAATTTCAGAATTGCACCGTGCAATGTGGAGATATTACTGTTTGTGCATTTACAATATTCATTGATTTTTGCCATTGAAAAACATGTCAGAAATGTTTGAAGCTACTGACTGAATGAAAGGAGCTGGCATCTCACTCTCTTTGAATCTTCTTTATCATGCTAGGATTAACAGGAAAAAGCAAAAAATTTCAGAATTGCACCGTGCAATGTGGAGATATTACTGTTTGTGCATTTACAATATTCATTGATTTTTGCCATTGAAAAACATGGTTTTCCAATACCAGAAATGTTTGAAGCTACTGACTGAATGAAAGGAGCTGGCATCTCACTCTCTTTGAATCTTCTTTATCATGCTAGGATTAGCAGGAAAAAGCAAAAAATTTCAGAATTGCACCGTTGCAATGTGGAGATATTACTGTTTGTGCATTTACAATATTCATTGATTTTTGCCATTGAAAAACGTCCAGAAATGTTTGAAGCTACTGACTGAATGAAAGGAGCTGGCATCTCACTCTCTTTGAATCTTCTTTATCATGCTAGGATTAACAGGAAAAAGCTAAAAATTTCAGAATTGCACTTGGCAATGTGGAGATATTACTGTTTGTGCATTTACAATATTCATTGATTTTTGCCATTGAAAAACGTCCAGAAATGTTTGAAGCTACTGACTGAATGAAAGGAGCTGGCATCTCACTCTCTTTGAATCTTCTTTATCATGCTAGGATTAACAGGAAAAAGCTAAAAATTTCAGAATTGCACTGTGCAATGTGGAGATATTACTGTTTGTGCATTTACAATATTCATTGATTTTTGCCATTGAAAAACATGTTTTCATATACCAGAAATGTTTGAAGCTACTGACTGAATGAAAGGAGCTGGCATCTCACTCTCTTTGAATCTTCTTTATCATGCTAGGATTAACAGGAAAAAGCTAAAAATTTCAGAATTGCACCGTGCAATGTGGAGATATTACTGTTTGTGCATTTACAATATTCATTGATTTTTGCCATTGAAAAACGTCCAGAAATGTTTGAAGCTACTGACTGAATGAAAGGAGCTGGCATCTCACTCTCTTTGAATCTTCTTTATCATGCTAGGATTAACAGGAAAAAGCTAAAAATTTCAGAATTGCACCGTGCAATGTGGAGATATTACTGTTTGTGCATTTACAATATTCATTGATTTTTGCCATTGAAAAACATGTTTTTCATATACCAGAAATGTTTGAAGCTACTGACTGAATGAAAGGAGCTGGCATCTCACTCTCTTTGAATCTTCTTTATCATGCTAGGATTAACAGGAAAAAGCAAAAAATTTCAGAATTGCACCGTGCAATGTGGAGATATTACTGTTTGTGCATTTACAATATTCATTGATTTTTGCCATTGAAAAACATGTTTTTCATATACCAGAATGTTTGAAGCTACTGACTGAATGAAAGGAGCTGGCATCTCACTCTCTTTGAATCTTCTTTATCATGCTAGGATTAGCAGGAAAAAGCAAAAATTTCAGAATTGCACCGTGCAATGTGGAGATATTACTGTTTGTGCATTTACAATATTCATTGATTTTTGCCATTGAAAAACATGTTTTTCATATACCAGAAATGTTTGAAGCTACTGACTGAATGAAAGGAGCTGGCATCTCACTCTCTTTGAATCTTCTTTATCATGCTAGGATTAACAGGAAAAAGCAAAAAATTTCAGAATTGCACCGTGCAATGTGGAGATATTACTGTTTGTGCATTTACAATATTCATTGATTTTTGCCATTGAAAAACATGTTTTTCATATACCAGAAATGTTTGAAGCTACTGACTGAATGAAAGGAGCTGGCATCTCACTCTCTTTGAATCTTCTTTATCATGCTAGGATTAGCAGGAAAAAGCAAAAAATTTCAGAATTGCACCGTGCAATGTGGAGATATTACTGTTTGTGCATTTACAATATTCATTGATTTTTGCCATTGAAAAACATGTTTTTCATATACCAGAAATGTTTGAAGCTACTGACTGAATGAAAGGAGCTGGCATCTCACTCTCTTTGAATCTTCTTTATCATGCTAGGATTAGCAGGAAAAAGCAAAAAATTTCAGAATTGCACCGTGCAATGTGGAGATATTACTGTTTGTGCATTTACAATATTCATTGATTTTTGCCATTGAAAAACATGTTTTTCATATACCAGAAATGTTTGAAGCTACTGACTGAATGAAAGGAGCTGGCATCTCACTCTCTTTGAATCTTCTTTATCATGCTAGGATTAGCAGGAAAAAGCTAAAAATTTCAGAATTGCACCTTGCAATGTGGAGATATTACTGTTTGTGCATTTACAATATTCATTGATTTTTGCCATTGAAAAACATGTTTTTCATATACCAGAAATGTTTGAAGCTACTGACTGAATGAAAGGAGCTGGCATCTCACTCTCTTTGAATCTTCTTTATCATGCTAGGATTAGCAGGAAAAAGCAAAAAATTTCAGAATTGCACCGTGCAATGTGGAGATATTACTGTTTGTGCATTTACAATATTCATTGATTTTTGCCATTGAAAAACGTCCAGAAATGTTTGAAGCTACTGACTGAATGAAAGGAGCTGGCATCTCACTCTCTTTGAATCTTCTTTATCATGCTAGGATTAACAGGAAAAAGCTAAAAATTTCAGAATTGCACCGTGCAATGTGGAGATATTACTGTTTGTGCATTTACAATATTCATTGATTTTTGCCATTGAAAAACATGTTTTTCATATACCAGAAATGTTTGAAGCTACTGACTGAATGAAAGGAGCTGGCATCTCACTCTCTTTGAATCTTCTTTATCATGCTAGGATTAGCAGGAAAAAGCTAAAAATTTCAGAATTGCACCTTGCAATGTGGAGATATTACTGTTTGTGCATTTACAATATTCATTGATTTTTGCCATTGAAAAACATGTTTTTCATATACCAGAAATGTTTGAAGCTACTGACTGAATGAAAGGAGCTGGCATCTCACTCTCTTTGAATCTTCTTTATCATGCTAGGATTAGCAGGAAAAAGCAAAAAATTTCAGAATTGCACCTTGCAATGTGGAGATATTACTGTTTGTGCATTTACAATATTCATTGATTTTTGCCATTGAAAAACGTCCAGAAATGTTTGAAGCTACTGACTGAATGAAAGGAGCTGGCATCTCCACTCTCTTTGAATCTTCTTTATCATGCTAGGATTAACAGGAAAAAGCAAAAAATTTCAGAATTGCACCGTGCAATGTGGAGATATTACTGTTTGTGCATTTACAATATTCATTGATTTTTGCCATTGAAAAACATGTTTTTCATATACCAGAAATGTTTGAAGCTACTGACTGAATGAAAGGAGCTGGCATCTCACTCTCTTTGAATCTTCTTTATCATGCTAGGATTAACAGGAAAAAGCTAAAAAATTTCAGAATTGCACCTTGCAATGTGGAGATATTACTGTTTGTGCATTTACAATATTCATTGATTTTTGCCATTGAAAAACATGTTTTTCATATACCAGAAATGTTTGAAGCTACTGACTGAATGAAAGGAGCTGGCATCTCACTCTCTTTGAATCTTCTTTATCATGCTAGGATTAACAGGAAAAAGCAAAAAATTTCAGAATTGCACCGTGCAATGTGGAGATATTACTGTTTGTGCATTTACAATATTCATTGATTTTTGCCATTGAAAAACATGTTTTTCATATACCAGAAATGTTTGAAGCTACTGACTGAATGAAAGGAGCTGGCATCTCACTCTCTTTGAATCTTCTTTATCATGCTAGGATTAACAGGAAAAAGCTAAAAATTTCAGAATTGCACCGTGCAATGTGGAGATATTACTGTTTGTGCATTTACAATATTCATCGATTTTTGCCATTGAAAAACATGTTTTTCATATACCAGAAATGTTTGAAGCTACTGACTGAATGAAAGGAGCTGGCATCTCACTCTCTTTGAATCTTCTTTATCATGCTAGGATTAGCAGGAAAAAGCTAAAAATTTCAGAATTGCACCGTGCAATGTGGAGATATTACTGTTTGTGCATTTACAATATTCATTGATTTTTGCCATTGAAAAACATGTTTTTCATATACCAGAAATGTTTGAAGCTACTGACTGAATGAAAGGAGCTGGCATCTCACTCTCTTTGAATCTTCTTTATCATGCTAGGATTAACAGGAAAAAGCTAAAAATTTCAGAATTGGACCTTGCAATGTGGAGATATTACTGTTTGTGCATTTACAATATTCATTGATTTTTGCCATTGAAAAACATGTTTTTCATATACCAGAAATGTTTGAAGCTACTGACTGAATGAAAGGAGCTGGCATCTCACTCTCTTTGAATCTTCTTTATCATGCTAGGATTAACAGGAAAAAGCTAAAAATTTCAGAATTGCACCGTGCAATGTGGAGATATTACTGTTTGTGCATTTACAATATTCATTGATTTTTGCCATTGAAAAACATGTTTTTCATATACCAGAAATGTTTGAAGCTACTGACTGAATGAAAGGAGCTGGCATCTCACTCTCTTTGAATCTTCTTTATCATGCTAGGATTAGCAGGAAAAAGCTAAAAATTTCAGAATTGCACCGTGCAATGTGGAGATATTACTGTTTGTGCATTTACAATATTCATTGATTTTTGCCATTGAAAAACATGTTTTTCATATACCAGAAATGTTTGAAGCTACTGACTGAATGAAAGGAGCTGGCATCTCACTCTCTTTGAATCTTCTTTATCATGCTAGGATTAGCAGGAAAAAGCAAAAAATTTCAGAATTGCACCGTGCAATGTGGAGATATTACTGTTTGTGCATTTACAATATTCATTGATTTTTGCCATTGAAAAACAGTTTTATAAACCAGAAATGTTTGAAGCTACTGACTGAATGAAAGGAGCTGGCATCTCACTCTCTTTGAATCTTCTTTATCATGCTAGGATTAACAGGAAAAAGCTAAAAATTTCAGAATTGCACCTTGCAATGTGGAGATATTACTGTTTGTGCATTTACAATATTCATTGATTTTTGCCATTGAAAAACATGTTTTTCATATACCAGAAATGTTTGAAGCTACTGACTGAATGAAAGGAGCTGGCATCTCACTCTCTTTGAATCTTCTTTATCATGCTAGGATTAACAGGAAATGCTAAAAATTTCAGAATTGCACCGTGCAATGTGGAGATATTACTGTTTGTGCATTTACAATATTCATTGATTTTTGCCATTGAAAAACATGTTTTTCATATACCAGAAATGTTTGAAGCTACTGACTGAATGAAAGGAGCTGGCATCTCACTCTCTTTGAATCTTCTTTATCATGCTAGGATTAACAGGAAAAAGCTAAAAATTTCAGAATTGCACCTTGCAATGTGGAGATATTACTGTTTGTGCATTTACAATATTCATTGATTTTTGCCATTGAAAAACGTCCAGAAATGTTTGAAGCTACTGACTGAATGAAAGGAGCTGGCATCTCACTCTCTTTGAATCTTCTTTATCATGCTAGGATTAACAGGAAAAAGCTAAAAATTTCAGAATTGCACCGTGCAATGTGGAGATATTACTGTTTGTGCATTTACAATATTCATTGATTTTTGCCATTGAAAAACATGTTTTTCATATACCAGAAATGTTTGAAGCTACTGACTGAATGAAAGGAGCTGGCATCTCACTCTCTTTGAATCTTCTTTATCATGCTAGGATTAACAGGAAAAAGCTAAAAATTTCAGAATTGCACCTTGCAATGTGGAGATATTACTGTTTGTGCATTTACAATATTCATTGATTTTTGCCATTGAAAAACATGTTTTTCATATACCAGAAATGTTTGAAGCTACTGACTGAATGAAAGGAGCTGGCATCTCACTCTCTTTGAATCTTCTTTATCATGCTAGGATTAACAGGAAAAAGCTAAAAATTTCAGAATTGCACCGTGCAATGTGGAGATATTACTGTTTGTGCATTTACAATATTCATTGATTTTTGCCATTGAAAAACATGTTTTTCATATACCAGAAATGTTTGAAGCTACTGACTGAATGAAAGGAGCTGGCATCTCACTCTCTTTGAATCTTCTTTATCATGCTAGGATTAGCAGGAAAAAGCAAAAAATTTCAGAATTGCACCTTGCAATGTGGAGATATTACTGTTTGTGCATTTACAATATTCATTGATTTTTGCCATTGAAAAACATGTTTTCATATACCAGAAATGTTTGAAGCTACTGACTGAATGAAAGGAGCTGGCATCTCACTCTCTTTGAATCTTCTTTATCATGCTAGGATTAACAGGAAAAGCTAAAAATTTCAGAATTGCACCGTGCAATGTGGAGATATTACTGTTTGTGCATTTACAATATTCATTGATTTTTGCCATTGAAAAACATGTTTTTCATATACCAGAAATGTTTGAAGCTACTGACTGAATGAAAGGAGCTGGCATCTCACTTCTCTTTGAATCTTCTTTATCATGCTAGGATTAGCAGGAAAAAGCAAAAAATTTCAGAATTGCACCTTGCAATGTGGAGATATTACTGTTTGTGCATTTACAATATTCATTGATTTTTGCCATTGAAAAACATGTTTTTCATATACCAGAAATGTTTGAAGCTACTGACTGAATGAAAGGAGCTGGCATCTCACTCTCTTTGAATCTTCTTTATCATGCTAGGATTAACAGGAAAAAGCTAAAAATTTCAGAATTGCACCGTGCAATGTGGAGATATTACTGTTTGTGCATTTACAATATTCATTGATTTTTGCCATTGAAAAACATGTTTTTCTATACCAGAAATGTTTGAAGCTACTGACTGAATGAAAGGAGCTGGCATCTCACTCTCTTTGAATCTTCTTTATCATGCTAGGATTAGCAGGAAAAAGCAAAAAATTTCAGAATTGCACCTTGCAATGTGGAGATATTACTGTTTGTGCATTTACAATATTCATTGATTTTTGCCATTGAAAAACATGTTTTCATATACCAGAAATGTTTGAAGCTACTGACTGAATGAAAGGAGCTGGCATCTCACTCTCTTTGAATCTTCTTTATCATGCTAGGATTAACAGGAAAAAGCTAAAAATTTCAGAATTGCACCTTGCAATGTGGAGATATTACTGTTTGTGCATTTACAATATTCATTGATTTTTGCCATTGAAAAACATGTTTTTCATATACCAGAAATGTTTGAAGCTACTGACTGAATGAAAGGAGCTGGCATCTCACTCTCTTTGAATCTTCTTTATCATGCTAGGATTAAC
Source organism: Phyllobates terribilis (assembly GCF_046119375.1). Classification (NCBI taxonomy): domain Eukaryota; kingdom Metazoa; phylum Chordata; class Amphibia; order Anura; family Dendrobatidae; genus Phyllobates; species Phyllobates terribilis. Next base: position 9,144 of record NW_027366876.1, read on the forward strand.
AGGAAAAAGCTAAAAATTTCAGAATTGCACCTTGCAATGTGGAGATATTACTGTTTGTGCATTTACAATATTCATTGATTTTTGCCATTGAAAAACATGTTTTTCATATACCAGAAATGTTTGAAGCTACTGACTGAATGAAAGGAGCTGGCATCTCACTCTCTTTGAATCTTCTTTATCATGCTAGGATTAACAGGAAAAAGCTAAAAATTTCAGAATTGCACCTTGCAATGTGGAGATATTACTGTTTGTGCATTTACAATATTCATTGATTTTTGCCATTGAAAAACATGTTTTTCATATACCAGAAATGTTTGAAGCTACTGACTGAATGAAAGGAGCTGGCATCTCACTCTCTTTGAATCTTCTTTATCATGCTAGGATTAACAGGAAAAAGCTAAAAATTTCAGAATTGCACCTTGCAATGTGGAGATATTACTGTTTGTGCATTTACAATATTCATTGATTTTTGCCATTGAAAAACATGTTTTTCATATACCAGAAATGTTTGAAGCTACTGACTGAATGAAAGGAGCTGGCATCTCACTCTCTTTGAATCTTCTTTATCATGCTAGGATTAACAGGAAAAAGCTAAAAATTTCAGAATTGCACCGTGCAATGTGGAGATATTACTGTTTGTGCATTTACAATATTCATTGATTTTTGCCATTGAAAAACATGTTTTTCATATACCAGAAATGTTTGAAGCTACTGACTGAATGAAAGGAGCTGGCATCTCACTCTCTTTGAATCTTCTTTATCATGCTAGGATTAGCAGGAAAAAGCAAAAAATTTCAGAATTGCACCGTGCAATGTGGAGATATTACTGTTTGTGCATTTACAATATTCATTGATTTTTGCCATTGAAAAACATGTTTTTCATATACCAGAAATGTTTGAAGCTACTGACTGAATGAAAGGAGCTGGCATCTCACTCTCTTTGAATCTTCTTTATCATGCTAGGATTAACAGGAAAAAGCTAAAAATTTCAGAATTGCACCGTGCAATGTGGAGATATTACTGTTTGTGCATTTACAATATTCATTGATTTTTGCCATTGAAAAACATGTTTTTCATATACCAGAAATGTTTGAAGCTACTGACTGAATGAAAGGAGCTGGCATCTCACTTTCTTTGAATCTTCTTTATCATGCTAGGATTAGCAGGAAAAAGCAAAAAATTTCAGAATTGCACCTTGCAATGTGGAGATATTACTGTTTGTGCATTTACAATATTCATTGATTTTTGCCATTGAAAAACATGTTTTTCATATACCAGAAATGTTTGAAGCTACTGACTGAATGAAAGGAGCTGGCATCTCACTCTCTTTGAATCTTCTTTATCATGCTAGGATTAACAGGAAAAAGCAAAAAATTTCAGAATTGCACCGTGCAATGTGGAGATATTACTGTTTGTGCATTTACAATATTCATTGATTTTTGCCATTGAAAAACGTCCAGAAATGTTTGAAGCTACTGACTGAATGAAAGGAGCTGGCATCTCACTCTCTTTGAATCTTCTTTATCATGCTAGGATTAGCAGGAAAAAGCAAAAAATTTCAGAATTGCACCTTGCAATGTGGAGATATTACTGTTTGTGCATTTACAATATTCATTGATTTTTGCCATTGAAAAACATGTTTTTCATATACCAGAAATGTTTGAAGCTACTGACTGAATGAAAGGAGCTGGCATCTCACTCTCTTTGAATCTTCTTTATCATGCTAGGATTAACAGGAAAAAGCTAAAAATTTCAGAATTGCACCTTGCAATGTGGAGATATTACTGTTTGTGCATTTACAATATTCATTGATTTTTGCCATTGAAAAACATGTTTTTCATATACCAGAAATGTTTGAAGCTACTGACTGAATGAAAGGAGCTGGCATCTCACTCTCTTTGAATCTTCTTTATCATGCTAGGATTAGCAGGAAAAAGCAAAAAATTTCAGAATTGCACCTTGCAATGTGGAGATATTACTGTTTGTGCATTTACAATATTCATTGATTTTTGCCATTGAAAAACATGTTTTTCATATACCAGAAATGTTTGAAGCTACTGACTGAATGAAAGGAGCTGGCATCTCACTCTCTTTGAATCTTCTTTATCATGCTAGGATTAACAGGAAAAAGCTAAAAATTTCAGAATTGCACCGTGCAATGTGGAGATATTACTGTTTGTGCATTTACAATATTCATTGATTTTTGCCATTGAAAAACGTCCAGAAATGTTTGAAGCTACTGACTGAATGAAAGGAGCTGGCATCTCACTCTCTTTGAATCTTCTTTATCATGCTAGGATTAGCAGGAAAAAGCAAAAAATTTCAGAATTGCACCTTGCAATGTGGAGATATTACTGTTTGTGCATTTACAATATTCATTGATTTTTGCCATTGAAAAACATGTTTTTCATATACCAGAAATGTTTGAAGCTACTGACTGAATGAAAGGAGCTGGCATCTCACTCTCTTTGAATCTTCTTTATCATGCTAGGATTAACAGGAAAAAGCTAAAAATTTCAGAATTGCACCTTGCAATGTGGAGATATTACTGTTTGTGCATTTACAATATTCATTGATTTTTGCCATTGAAAAAACATGTTTTTCATATACCAGAAATGTTTGAAGCTACTGACTGAATGAAAGGAGCTGGCATCTCACTCTCTTTGAATCTTCTTTATCATGCTAGGATTAGCAGGAAAAAGCAAAAAATTTCAGAATTGCACCGTGCAATGTGGAGATATTACTGTTTGTGCATTTACAATATTCATTGATTTTTGCCATTGAAAAACATGTTTTTCATATACCAGAAATGTTTGAAGCTACTGACTGAATGAAAGGAGCTGGCATCTCACTCTCTTTGAATCTTCTTTATCATGCTAGGATTAACAGGAAAAAGCTAAAAATTTCAGAATTGCACCTTGCAATGTGGAGATATTACTGTTTGTGCATTTACAATATTCATTGATTTTTGCCATTGAAAAACATGTTTTTCATATACCAGAAATGTTTGAAGCTACTGACTGAATGAAAGGAGCTGGCATCTCACTCTCTTTGAATCTTCTTTATCATGCTAGGATTAGCAGGAAAAAGCTAAAAATTTCAGAATTGCACCGTGCAATGTGGAGATATTACTGTTTGTGCATTTACAATATTCATTGATTTTTGCCATTGAAAAACATGTTTTTCATATACCAGAAATGTTTGAAGCTACTGACTGAATGAAAGGAGCTGGCATCTCACTCTCTTTGAATCTTCTTTATCATGCTAGGATTAACAGGAAAAAGCTAAAAATTTCAGAATTGCACCGTGCAATGTGGAGATATTACTGTTTGTGCATTTACAATATTCATTGATTTTTGCCATTGAAAAACATGTTTTTCATATACCAGAAATGTTTGAAGCTACTGACTGAATGAAAGGAGCTGGCATCTCACTCTCTTTGAATCTTCTTTATCATGCTAGGATTAGCAGGAAAAAGCAAAAAATTTCAGAATTGCACCGTGCAATGTGGAGATATTACTGTTTGTGCATTTACAATATTCATTGATTTTTGCCATTGAAAAACATGTTTTTCATATACCAGAAATGTTTGAAGCTACTGACTGAATGAAAGGAGCTGGCATCTCACTCTCTTTGAATCTTCTTTATCATGCTAGGATTAGCAGGAAAAAGCAAAAAATTTCAGAATTGCACCGTGCAATGTGGAGATATTACTGTTTGTGCATTTACAATATTCATTGATTTTTGCCATTGAAAAACATGTTTTTCATATACCAGAAATGTTTGAAGCTACTGACTGAATGAAAGGAGCTGGCATCTCACTCTCTTTGAATTTTCTTTATCATGCTAGGATTAGCAGGAAAAAGCAAAAAATTTCAGAATTGCACCTTGCAATGTGGAGATATTACTGTTTGTGCATTTACAATATTCATTGATTTTTGCCATTGAAAAACATGTTTTTCATATACCAGAATGTTTGAAGCTACTGACTGAATGAAAGGAGCTGGCATCTCACTCTCTTTGAATCTTCTTTATCATGCTAGGATTAGCAGGAAAAAGCAAAAAATTTCAGAATTGCACCTTGCAATGTGGAGATATTACTGTTTGTGCATTTACAATATTCATTGATTTTTGCCATTGAAAAACGTCCAGAAATGTTTGAAGCTACTGACTGAATGAAAGGAGCTGGCATCTCACTCTCTTTGAATCTTCTTTATCATGCTAGGATTAACAGGAAAAAGCTAAAAATTTCAGAATTGCACCGTGCAATGTGGAGATATTACTGTTTGTGCATTTACAATATTCATTGATTTTTGCCATTGAAAAACGTCCAGAAATGTTTGAAGCTACTGACTGAATGAAAGGAGCTGGCATCTCACTCTCTTTGAATCTTCTTTATCATGCTAGGATTAACAGGAAAAAGCTAAAAATTTCAGAATTGCACCGTGCAATGTGGAGATATTACTGTTTGTGCATTTACAATATTCATTGATTTTTGCCATTGAAAAACATGTTTTTCATATACCAGAAATGTTTGAAGCTACTGACTGAATGAAAGGAGCTGGCATCTCACTCTCTTTGAATATTCTTTATCATGCTAGGATTAACAGGAAAAAGCTAAAAATTTCAGAATTGCACCGTGCAATGTGGAGATATTACTGTTTGTGCATTTACAATATTCATTGATTTTTGCCATTGAAAAACGTCCAGAAATGTTTGAAGCTACTGACTGAATGAAAGGAGCTGGCATCTCACTCTCTTTGAATCTTCTTTATCATGCTAGGATTAACAGGAAAAAGCTAAAAATTTCAGAATTGCACCGTGCAATGTGGAGATATTACTGTTTGTGCATTTACAATATTCATTGATTTTTGCCATTGAAAAACATGTTTTTCATATACCAGAAATGTTTGAAGCTACTGACTGAATGAAAGGAGCTGGCATCTCACTCTCTTTGAATCTTCTTTATCATGCTAGGATTAGCAGGAAAAAGCAAAAATTTCAGAATTGCACCTTGCAATGTGGAGATATTACTGTTTGTGCATTTACAATATTCATTGATTTTTGCCATTGAAAAACATGTTTTTCATATACCAGAAATGTTTGAAGCTACTGACTGAATGAAAGGAGCTGGCATCTCACTCTCTTTGAATCTTCTTTATCATGCTAGGATTAACAGGAAAAAGCTAAAATTTCAGAATTGCACCGTGCAATGTTGAGATATTACTGTTTGTGCATTTACAATATTCATTGATTTTTGCCATTGAAAAACATGTTTTTCATATACCAGAAATGTTTGAAGCTACTGACTGAATGAAAGGAGCTGGCATCTCACTCTCTTTGAATCTTCTTTATCATGCTAGGATTAGCAGGAAAAAGCAAAAAATTTCAGAATTGCACCTTGCAATGTGGAGATATTACTGTTTGTGCATTTACAATATTCATTGATTTTTGCCATTGAAAAACATGTTTTTCATATACCAGAAATGTTTGAAGCTACTGACTGAATGAAAGGAGCTGGCATCTCACTCTCTTTGAATCTTCTTTATCATGCTAGGATTAACAGGAAAAAGCAAAAAATTTCAGAATTGCACCTTGCAATGTGGAGATATTACTGTTTGTGCATTTACAATATTCATTGATTTTTGCCATTGAAAAACATGTTTTTCATATACCAGAAATGTTTGAAGCTACTGACTGAATGAAAGGAGCTGGCATCTCACTCTCTTTGAATCTTCTTTATCATGCTAGGATTAGCAGGAAAAAGCAAAAAATTTCAGAATTGCACCTTGCAATGTGGAGATATTACTGTTTGTGCATTTACAATATTCATTGATTTTTGCCATTGAAAAACAGTTTTTCATATACCAGAAATGTTTGAAGCTACTGACTGAATGAAAGGAGCTGGCATCTCACTCTCTTTGAATCTTCTTTATCATGCTAGGATTAACAGGAAAAAGCTAAAAATTTCAGAATTGCACCGTGCAATGTGGAGATATTACTGTTTGTGCATTTACAATATTCATTGATTTTTGCCATTGAAAAACATGTTTTTCATATACCAGAAATGTTTGAAGCTACTGACTGAATGAAAGGAGCTGGCATCTCACTCTCTTTGAATCTTCTTTATCATGCTAGGATTAGCAGGAAAAAGCAAAAAATTTCAGAATTGCACCTTGCAATGTGGAGATATTACTGTTTGTGCATTTACAATATTCATTGATTTTTGCCATTGAAAAACATGTTTTTCATATACCAGAAATGTTTGAAGCTACTGACTGAATGAAAGGAGCTGGCATCTCACTCTCTTTGAATCTTCTTTATCATGCTAGGATTAACAGGAAAAAGCAAAAAATTTCAGAATTGCACCTTGCAATGTGGAGATATTACTGTTTGTGCATTTACAATATTCATTGATTTTTGCCATTGAAAAACATGTTTTTCATATACCAGAAATGTTTGAAGCTACTGACTGAATGAAAGGAGCTGGCATCTCACTCTCTTTGAATCTTCTTTATCATGCTAGGATTAACAGGAAAAAGCTAAAAATTTCAGAATTGCACCGTGCAATGTGGAGATATTACTGTTTGTGCATTTACAATATTCATTGATTTTTGCCATTGAAAAACATGTTTTTCATATACCAGAAATGTTTGAAGCTACTGACTGAATGAAAGGAGCTGGCATCTCACTCTCTTTGAATCTTCTTTATCATTCTGGTATATGAAAAACATGTTTTCAATGGCAAAAATCAATGAATATTGTAAATGCACAAACAGTAATATCTCCACATTGCAATGTGCAATTCTGAAATTCTTGCTTTTTCCTACTAATCCAGCATGTTAAAGAAGATTCAAAGAGAGTGAGATGCCAGCTCCTTTCATTCAGTCAGTAGCTTCAAACATTTCTGGTATATGAAAAACATGTTTTTCAATGGCAAAAATCAATGAATATTGTAAATGCACAAACAGTAATATCTCCACATTGCACGGTGCAATTCTGAAATTTTTAGCTTTTTCCTGTTAATCCTAGCATGATAAAGAAGATTCAAAGAGAGTGAGATGCCAGCTCCTTTCATTCAGTCAGTAGCTTCAAACATTTCTGGTATATGAAAAACATGTTTTTCAATGGCAAAAATCAATGAATATTGTAAATGCACAAACAGTAATATCTCCACATTGCAAGGTGCAATTCTGAAATTTTTGCTTTTTCCTGTTAATCCTAGCATGATAAAGAAGATTCAAAGAGAGTGAGATGCCAGCTCCTTTCATTCAGTCAGTAGCTTCAAACATTTCTGGTATATGAAAAACATGTTTTTCAATGGCAAAAATCAATGAATATTGTAAATGCACAAACAGTAATATCTCCACATTGCAAGGTGCAATTCTGAAATTTTTTTGCTTTTCCTGCTAATCCTAGCATGATAAAGAAGATTCAAAGAGAGTGAGATGCCAGCTCCTTTCATTCAGTCAGTAGCTTCAAACATTTCTGGTATATGAAAAACATGTTTTTCAATGGCAAAAATCAATGAATATTGTAAATGCACAAACAGTAATATCTCCACATTGCAAGGTGCAATTCTGAAATTTTTAGCTTTTTCCTGTTAATCCTAGCATGATAAAGAAGATTCAAAGAGAGTGAGATGCCAGCTCCTTTCATTCAGTCAGTAGCTTCAAACATTTCTGGTATATGAAAAACATGTTTTTCAATGGCAAAAATCAATGAATATTGTAAATGCACAAACAGTAATATCTCCACATTGCAAGGTGCAATTCTGAAATTTTTTGCTTTTTCCTGCTAATCCTAGCATGATAAAGAAGATTCAAAGAGAGTGAGATGCCAGCTCCTTTCATTCAGTCAGTAGCTTCAAACATTTCTGGTATATGAAAAACATGTTTTTCAATGGCAAAAATCAATGAATATTGTAAATGCACAAACAGTAATATCTCCACATTGCAAGGTGCAATTCTGAAATTTTTTGCTTTTTCCTGTTAATCCTAGCATGATAAAGAAGATTCAAAGAGAGTGAGATGCCAGCTCCTTTCATTCAGTCAGTAGCTTCAAACATTTCTGGTATATGAAAAACATGTTTTTCAATGGCAAAAATCAATGAATATTGTAAATGCACAAACAGTAATATCTCCACATTGCAAGGTGCAATTCTGAAATTTTTTGCTTTTTCCTGCTAATCCTAGCATGATAAAGAAGATTCAAAGAGAGTGAGATGCCAGCTCCTTTCATTCAGTCAGTAGCTTCAAACATTTCTGGTATATGAAAAACATGTTTTTCAATGGCAAAAATCAATGAATATTGTAAATGCACAAACAGTAATATCTCAACATTGCACGGTGCAATTCTGAAATTTTTAGCTTTTTCCTGTTAATCCTAGCATGATAAAGAAGATTCAAAGAGAGTGAGATGCCAGCTCCTTTCATTCAGTCAGTAGCTTCAAACATTTCTGGTATATGAAAAACATGTTTTTCAATGGCAAAAATCAATGAATATTGTAAATGCACAAACAGTAATATCTCCACATTGCACGGTGCAATTCTGAAATTTTTTGCTTTTTCCTGCTAATCCTAGCATGATAAAGAAGATTCAAAGAGAGTGAGATGCCAGCTCCTTTCATTCAGTCAGTAGCTTCAAACATTTCTGGTATATGAAAAACATGTTTTTCAATGGCAAAAATCAATGAATATTGTAAATGCACAAACAGTAATATCTCCACATTGCACGGTGCAATTCTGAAATTTTTAGCTTTTTCCTGTTAATCCTAGCATGATAAAGAAGATTCAAAGAGAGTGAGATGCCAGCTCCTTTCATTCAGTCAGTAGCTTCAAACATTTCTGGACGTTTTTCAATGGCAAAAATCAATGAATATTGTAAATGCACAAACAGTAATATCTCCACATTGCACGGTGCAATTCTGAAATTTTTAGCTTTTTCCTGTTAATCCTAGCATGATAAAGAATATTCAAAGAGAGTGAGATGCCAGCTCCTTTCATTCAGTCAGTAGCTTCAAACATTTCTGGTATATGAAAAACATGTTTTTCAATGGCAAAAATCAATGAATATTGTAAATGCACAAACAGTAATATCTCCACATTGCACGGTGCAATTCTGAAATTTTAGCTTTTTCCTGTTAATCCTAGCATGATAAAGAAGATTCAAAGAGAGTGAGATGCCAGCTCCTTTCATTCAGTCAGTAGCTTCAAACATTTCTGGACGTTTTTCAATGGCAAAAATCAATGAATATTGTAAATGCACAAACAGTAATATCTCCACATTGCACGGTGCAATTCTGAAATTTTTAGCTTTTTCCTGTTAATCCTAGCATGATAAAGAAGATTCAAAGAGAGTGAGATGCCAGCTCCTTTCATTCAGTCAGTAGCTTCAAACATTTCTGGACGTTTTTCAATGGCAAAAATCAATGAATATTGTAAATGCACAAACAGTAATATCTCCACATTGCAAGGTGCAATTCTGAAATTTTTAGCTTTTTCCTGTTAATCCTAGCATGATAAAGAAGATTCAAAGAGAGTGAGATGCCAGCTCCTTTCATTCAGTCAGTAGCTTCAAACATTTCTGGTATATGAAAAACATGTTTTTCAATGGCAAAAATCAATGAATATTGTAAATGCACAAACAGTAATATCTCCACATTGCAAGGTGCAATTCTGAAATTTTTTGCTTTTTCCTGCTAATCCTAGCATGATAAAGAAAATTCAAAGAGAGTGAGATGCCAGCTCCTTTCATTCAGTCAGTAGCTTCAAACATTTCTGGTATATGAAAAACATGTTTTTCAATGGCAAAAATCAATGAATATTGTAAATGCACAAACAGTAATATCTCCACATTGCACGGTGCAATTCTGAAATTTTTTGCTTTTTCCTGCTAATCCTAGCATGATAAAGAAGATTCAAAGAGAGTGAGATGCCAGCTCCTTTCATTCAGTCAGTAGCTTCAAACATTTCTGGTATATGAAAAACATGTTTTTCAATGGCAAAAATCAATGAATATTGTAAATGCACAAACAGTAATATCTCCACATTGCACGGTGCAATTCTGAAATTTTTTGCTTTTTCCTGCTAATCCTAGCATGATAAAGAAGATTCAAAGAGAGTGAGATGCCAGCTCCTTTCATTCAGTCAGTAGCTTCAAACATTTCTGGTATATGAAAAACATGTTTTTCAATGGCAAAAATCAATGAATATTGTAAATGCACAAACAGTAATATCTCCACATTGCACGGTGCAATTCTGAAATTTTTAGCTTTTTCCTGTTAATCCTAGCATGATAAAGAAGATTCAAAGAGAGTGAGATGCCAGCTCCTTTCATTCAGTCAGTAGCTTCAAACATTTCTGGTATATGAAAAACATGTTTTTCAATGGCAAAAATCAATGAATATTGTAAATGCACAAACAGTAATATCTCCACATTGCACGGTGCAATTCTGAAATTTTTAGCTTTTTCCTGCTAATCCTAGCATGATAAAGAAGATTCAAAGAGAGTGAGATGCCAGCTCCTTTCATTCAGTCAGTAGCTTCAAACATTTCTGGTATATGAAAAACATGTTTTTCAATGGCAAAAATCAATGAATATTGTAAATGCACAAACAGTAATATCTCCACATTGCAAGGTGCAATTCTGAAATTTTTAGCTTTTTCCTGTTAATCCTAGCATGATAAAGAAGATTCAAAGAGAGTGAGATGCCAGCTCCTTTCATTCAGTCAGTAGCTTCAAACATTTCTGGTATATGAAAAACATGTTTTTCAATGGCAAAAATCAATGAATATTGTAAATGCACAAACAGTAATATCTCCACATTGCACGGTGCAATTCTGAAATTTTTTGCTTTTTCCTGCTAATCCTAGCATGATAAAGAAGATTCAAAGAGAGTGAGATGCCAGCTCCTTTCATTCAGTCAGTAGCTTCAAACATTTCTGGTATATGAAAAACATGTTTTTCAATGGCAAAAATCAATGAATATTGTAAATGCACAAACAGTAATATCTCCACATTGCAAGGTGCAATTCTGAAATTTTTAGCTTTTTCCTGTTAATCCTAGCATGATAAAGAAGATTCAAAGAGAGTGAGATGCCAGCTCCTTTCATTCAGTCAGTAGCTTCAAACATTTCTGGTATATGAAAAACATGTTTTTCAATGGCAAAAATCAATGAATATTGTAAATGCACAAACAGTAATATCTCCACATTGCAAGGTGCAATTCTGAAATTTTTTGCTTTTTCCTGCTAATCCTAGCATGATAAAGAAGATTCAAAGAGAGTGAGATGCCAGCTCCTTTCATTCAGTCAGTAGCTTCAAACATTTCTGGACGTTTTTCAATGGCAAAAATCAATGAATATTGTAAATGCACAAACAGTAATATCTCCACATTGCACGGTGCAATTCTGAAATTTTTAGCTTTTTCCTGTTAATCCTAGCATGATAAAGAAGATTCAAAGAGAGTGAGATGCCAGCTCCTTTCATTCAGTCAGTAGCTTCAAACATTTCTGGTATATGAAAAACATGTTTTTCAATGGCAAAAATCAATGAATATTGTAAATGCACAAACAGTAATATCTCCACATTGCAAGGTGCAATTCTGAAATTTTTTGCTTTTTCCTGCTAATCCTAGCATGATAAAGAAGATTCAAAGAGAGTGAGATGCCAGCTCCTTTCATTCAGTCAGTAGCTTCAAACATTTCTGGTATATGAAAAACATGTTTTTCAATGGCAAAAATCAATGAATATTGTAAATGCACAAACAGTAATATCTCCACATTGCAAGGTGCAATTCTGAAATTTTTAGCTTTTTCCTGTTAATCCTAGCATGATAAAGAAGATTCAAAGAGAGTGAGATGCCAGCTCCTTTCATTCAGTCAGTAGCTTCAAACATTTCTGGTATATGAAAAACATGTTTTTCAATGGCAAAAATCAATGAATATTGTAAATGCACAAACAGTAATATCTCCACATTGCAAGGTGCAATTCTGAAATTTTTTGCTTTTTCCTGCTAATCCTAGCATGATAAAGAAGATTCAAAGAGAGTGAGATGCCAGCTCCTTTCATTCAGTCAGTAGCTTCAAACATTTCTGGACGTTTTTCAATGGCAAAAATCAATGAATATTGTAAATGCACAAACAGTAATATCTCCACATTGCACGGTGCAATTCTGAAATTTTTTGCTTTTTCCTGTTAATCCTAGCATGATAAAGAAGATTCAAAGAGAGTGAGATGCCAGCTCCTTTCATTCAGTCAGTAGCTTCAAACATTTCTGGTATATGAAAAACATGTTTTTCAATGGCAAAAATCAATGAATATTGTAAATGCACAAACAGTAATATCTCCACATTGCAAGGTGCAATTCTGAAATTTTTTGCTTTTTCCTGCTAATCCTAGCATGATAAAGAAGATTCAAAGAAAGTGAGATGCCAGCTCCTTTCATTCAGTCAGTAGCTTCAAACATTTCTGGTATATGAAAAACATGTTTTTCAATGGCAAAAATCAATGAATATTGTAAATGCACAAACAGTAATATCTCCACATTGCACGGTGCAATTCTGAAATTTTTAGCTTTTTCCTGTTAATCCTAGCATGATAAAGAAGATTCAAAGAGAGTGAGATGCCAGCTCCTTTCATTCAGTCAGTAGCTTCAAACATTTCTGGTATATGAAAAACATGTTTTTCAATGGCAAAAATCAATGAATATTGTAAATGCACAAACAGTAATATCTCCACATTGCACGGTGCAATTCTGAAATTTTTTGCTTTTTCCTGCTAATCCTAGCATGATAAAGAAGATTCAAAGAGAGTGAGATGCCAGCTCCTTTCATTCAGTCAGTAGCTTCAAACATTTCTGGTATATGAAAAACATGTTTTTCAATGGCAAAAATCAATGAATATTGTAAATGCACAAACAGTAATATCTCCACATTGCACGGTGCAATTCTGAAATTTTTAGCTTTTTCCTGTTAATCCTAGCATGATAAAGAAGATTCAAAGAGAGTGAGATGCCAGCTCCTTTCATTCAGTCAGTAGCTTCAAACATTTCTGGTATATGAAAAACATGTTTTTCAATGGCAAAAATCAATGAATATTGTAAATGCACAAACAGTAATATCTCCACATTGCAAGGTGCAATTCTGAAATTTTTAGCTTTTTCCTGTTAATCCTAGCATGATAAAGAAGATTCAAAGAGAGTGAGATGCCAGCTCCTTTCATTCAGTCAGTAGCTTCAAACATTTCTGGTATATGAAAAACATGTTTTTCAATGGCAAAAATCAATGAATATTGTAAATGCACAAACAGTAATATCTCCACATTGCAAGGTGCAATTCTGAAATTTTTAGCTTTTTCCTGTTAATCCTAGCATGATAAAGAAGATTCAAAGAGAGTGAGATGCCAGCTCCTTTCATTCAGTCAGTAGCTTCAAACATTTCTGGACGTTTTTCAATGGCAAAAATCAATGAATATTGTAAATGCACAAACAGTAATATCTCCACATTGCAAGGTGCAATTCTGAAATTTTTAGCTTTTTCCTGTTAATCCTAGCATGATAAAGAAGATTCAAAGAGAGTGAGATGCCAGCTCCTTTCATTCAGTCAGTAGCTTCAAACATTTCTGGTATATGAAAAACATGTTTTTCAATGGCAAAAATCAATGAATATTGTAAATGCACAAACAGTAATATCTCCACATTGCAAGGTGCAATTCTGAAATTTTTAGCTTTTTCCTGTTAATCCTAGCATGATAAAGAAGATTCAAAGAGAGTGAGATGCCAGCTCCTTTCATTCAGTCAGTAGCTTCAAACATTTCTGGTATATGAAAAACATGTTTTTCAATGGCAAAAATCAATGAATATTGTAAATGCACAAACAGTAATATCTCCACATTGCAAGGTGCAATTCTGAAATTTTTTGCTTTTTCCTGCTAATCCTAGCATGATAAAGAAGATTCAAAGAGAGTGAGATGCCAGCTCCTTTCATTCAGTCAGTAGCTTCAAACATTTCTGGACGTTTTTCAATGGCAAAAATCAATGAATATTGTAAATGCACAAACAGTAATATCTCCACATTGCACGGTGCAATTCTGAAATTTTTTGCTTTTTCCTGTTAATCCTAGCATGATAAAGAAGATTCAAAGAGAGTGAGATGCCAGCTCCTTTCATTCAGTCAGTAGCTTCAAACATTTCTGGTATATGAAAAACATGTTTTTCAATGGCAAAAATCAATGAATATTGTAAATGCACAAACAGTAATATCTCCACATTGCAAGGTGCAATTCTGAAATTTTTTGCTTTTTCCTGCTAATCCTAGCATGATAAAGAAGATTCAAAGAAAGTGAGATGCCAGCTCCTTTCATTCAGTCAGTAGCTTCAAACATTTCTGGTATATGAAAAACATGTTTTTCAATGGCAAAAATCAATGAATATTGTAAATGCACAAACAGTAATATCTCCACATTGCACGGTGCAATTCTGAAATTTTTAGCTTTTTCCTGTTAATCCTAGCATGATAAAGAAGATTCAAAGAGAGTGAGATGCCAGCTCCTTTCATTCAGTCAGTAGCTTCAAACATTTCTGGTATATGAAAAACATGTTTTTCAATGGCAAAAATCAATGAATATTGTAAATGCACAAACAGTAATATCTCCACATTGCAAGGTGCAATTCTGAAATTTTTTGCTTTTTCCTGCTAATCCTAGCATGATAAAGAAGATTCAAAGAGAGTGAGATGCCAGCTCCTTTCATTCAGTCAGTAGCTTCAAACATTTCTGGTATATGAAAAACATGTTTTTCAATGGCAAAAATCAATGAATATTGTAAATGCACAAACAGTAATATCTCCACATTGCACGGTGCAATTCTGAAATTTTTAGCTTTTTCCTGTTAATCCTAGCATGATAAAGAAGATTCAAAGAGAGTGAGATGCCAGCTCCTTTCATTCAGTCAGTAGCTTCAAACATTTCTGGTATATGAAAAACATGTTTTTCAATGGCAAAAATCAATGAATATTGTAAATGCACAAACAGTAATATCTCCACATTGCAAGGTGCAATTCTGAAATTTTTAGCTTTTTCCTGTTAATCCTAGCATGATAAAGAAGATTCAAAGAGAGTGAGATGCCAGCTCCTTTCATTCAGTCAGTAGCTTCAAACATTTCTGGTATATGAAAAACATGTTTTTCAATGGCAAAAATCAATGAATATTGTAAATGCACAAACAGTAATATCTCCACATTGCAAGGTGCAATTCTGAAATTTTTAGCTTTTTCCTGTTAATCCTAGCATGATAAAGAAGATTCAAAGAGAGTGAGATGCCAGCTCCTTTCATTCAGTCAGTAGCTTCAAACATTTCTGGACGTTTTTCAATGGCAAAAATCAATGAATATTGTAAATGCACAAACAGTAATATCTCCACATTGCAAGGTGCAATTCTGAAATTTTTAGCTTTTTCCTGTTAATCCTAGCATGATAAAGAAGATTCAAAGAGAGTGAGATGCCAGCTCCTTTCATTCAGTCAGTAGCTTCAAACATTTCTGGTATATGAAAAACATGTTTTTCAATGGCAAAAATCAATGAATATTGTAAATGCACAAACAGTAATATCTCCACATTGCACGGTGCAATTCTGAAATTTTTAGCATTTCCTGTTAATCCTAGCATGATAAAGAAGATTCAAAGAGAGTGAGATGCCAGCTCCTTTCATTCAGTCAGTAGCTTCAAACATTTCTGGACGTTTTTCAATGGCAAAAATCAATGAATATTGTAAATGCACAAACAGTAATATCTCCACATTGCAAGGTGCAATTCTGAAATTTTTAGCTTTTTCCTGTTAATCCTAGCATGATAAAGAAGATTCAAAGAGAGTGAGATGCCAGCTCCTTTCATTCAGTCAGTAGCTTCAAACATTTCTGGACGTTTTTCAATGGCAAAAATCAATGAATATTGTAAATGCACAAACAGTAATATCTCCACATTGCACGGTGCAATTCTGAAATTTTTTGCTTTTTCCTGCTAATCCTAGCATGATAAAGAAGATTCAAAGAGAGTGAGATGCCAGCTCCTTTCATTCAGTCAGTAGCTTCAAACATTTCTGGTATATGAAAAACATGTTTTTCAATGGCAAAAATCAATGAATATTGTAAATGCACAAACAGTAATATCTCCACATTGCACGGTGCAATTCTGAAATTTTTAGCTTTTTCCTGCTAATCCTAGCATGATAAAGAAGATTCAAAGAGAGTGAGATGCCAGCTCCTTTCATTCAGTCAGTAGCTTCAAACATTTCTGGTATATGAAAAACATGTTTTTCAATGGCAAAAATCAATGAATATTGTAAATGCACAAACAGTAATATCTCCACATTGCACGGTGCAATTCTGAAATTTTTAGCTTTTTCCTGTTAATCCTAGCATGATAAAGAAGATTCAAAGAGAGTGAGATGCCAGCTCCTTTCATTCAGTCAGTAGCTTCAAACATTTCTGGTATATGAAAAACATGTTTTTCAATGGCAAAAATCAATGAATATTGTAAATGCACAAACAGTAATATCTCCACATTGCAAGGTCCAATTCTGAAATTTTTAGCTTTTTCCTGTTAATCCTAGCATGATAAAGAAGATTCAAAGAGAGTGAGATGCCAGCTCCTTTCATTCAGTCAGTAGCTTCAAACATTTCTGGTATATGAAAAACATGTTTTTCAATGGCAAAAATCAATGAATATTGTAAATGCACAAACAGTAATATCTCCACATTGCACGGTGCAATTCTGAAATTTTTAGCTTTTTCCTGCTAATCCTAGCATGATAAAGAAGATTCAAAGAGAGTGAGATGCCAGCTCCTTTCATTCAGTCAGTAGCTTCAAACATTTCTGGTATATGAAAAACATGTTTTTCAATGGCAAAAATCGATGAATATTGTAAATGCACAAACAGTAATATCTCCACATTGCACGGTGCAATTCTGAAATTTTTAGCTTTTTCCTGTTAATCCTAGCATGATAAAGAAGATTCAAAGAGAGTGAGATGCCAGCTCCTTTCATTCAGTCAGTAGCTTCAAACATTTCTGGTATATGAAAAACATGTTTTTCAATGGCAAAAATCAATGAATATTGTAAATGCACAAACAGTAATATCTCCACATTGCACGGTGCAATTCTGAAATTTTTTGCTTTTTCCTGTTAATCCTAGCATGATAAAGAAGATTCAAAGAGAGTGAGATGCCAGCTCCTTTCATTCAGTCAGTAGCTTCAAACATTTCTGGTATATGAAAAACATGTTTTTCAATGGCAAAAATCAATGAATATTGTAAATGCACAAACAGTAATATCTCCACATTGCAAGGTGCAATTCTGAAATTTTTAGCTTTTTCCTGTTAATCCTAGCATGATAAAGAAGATTCAAAGAGAGTGAGATGCCAGCTCCTTTCATTCAGTCAGTAGCTTCAAACATTTCTGGTATATGAAAAACATGTTTTTCAATGGCAAAAATCAATGAATATTGTAAATGCACAAACAGTAATATCTCCACATTGCACGGTGCAATTCTGAAATTTTTTGCTTTTTCCTGTTAATCCTAGCATGATAAAGAAGATTCAAAGAGAGTGGGATGCCAGCTCCTTTCATTCAGTCAGTAGCTTCAAACATTTCTGGACGTTTTTCAATGGCAAAAATCAATGAATATTGTAAATGCACAAACAGTAATATCTCCACATTGCAAGGTGCAATTCTGAAATTTTTTGCTTTTTCCTGCTAATCCTAGCATGATAAAGAAGATTCAAAGAGAGTGAGATGCCAGCTCCTTTCATTCAGTCAGTAGCTTCAAACATTTCTGGTATATGAAAAACATGTTTTTCAATGGCAAAAATCAATGAATATTGTAAATGCACAAACAGTAATATCTCCACATTGCAAGGTGCAATTCTGAAATTTTTAGCTTTTTCCTGCTAATCCTAGCATGATAAAGAAGATTCAAAGAGAGTGAGATGCCAGCTCCTTTCATTCAGTCAGTAGCTTCAAACATTTCTGGTATATGAAAAACATGTTTTTCAATGGCAAAAATCAATGAATATTGTAAATGCACAAACAGTAATATCTCCACATTGCACGGTGCAATTCTGAAATTTTTAGCTTTTTCCTGTTAATCCTAGCATGATAAAGAAGATTCAAAGAGAGTGAGATGCCAGCTCCTTTCATTCAGTCAGTAGCTTCAAACATTTCTGGACGTTTTTCAATGGCAAAAATCAATGAATATTGTAAATGCACAAACAGTAATATCTCCACATTGCACGGTGCAATTCTGAAATTTTTTGCTTTTTCCTGCTAATCCTAGCATGATAAAGAAGATTCAAAGAGAGTGAGATGCCAGCTCCTTTCATTCAGTCAGTAGCTTCAAACATTTCTGGTATATGAAAAACATGTTTTTCAATGGCAAAAATCAATGAATATTGTAAATGCACAAACAGTAATATCTCCACATTGCAAGGTGCAATTCTGAAATTTTTAGCTTTTTCCTGCTAATCCTAGCATGATAAAGAAGATTCAAAGAGAGTGAGATGCCAGCTCCTTTCATTCAGTCAGTAGCTTCAAACATTTCTGGTATATGAAAAACATGTTTTTCAATGGCAAAAATCAATGAATATTGTAAATGCACAAACAGTAATATCTCCACATTGCACGGTGCAATTCTGAAATTTTTTGCTTTTTCCTGCTAATCCTAGCATGATAAAGAAGATTCAAAGAGAGTGAGATGCCAGCTCCTTTCATTCAGTCAGTAGCTTCAAACATTTCTGGTATATGAAAAACATGTTTTTCAATGGCAAAAATCAATGAATATTGTAAATGCACAAACAGTAATATCTCCACATTGCACGGTGCAATTCTGAAATTTTTTGCTTTTTCCTGCTAATCCTAGCATGATAAAGAAGATTCAAAGAGAGTGAGATGCCAGCTCCTTTCATTCAGTCAGTAGCTTCAAACATTTCTGGTATATGAAAAACATGTTTTTCAATGGCAAAAATCAATGAATATTGTAAATGCACAAACAGTAATATCTCCACATTGCACGGTGCAATTCTGAAATTTTTTGCTTTTTCCTGTTAATCCTAGCATGATAAAGAAGATTCAAAGAGAGTGAGATGCCAGCTCCTTTCATTCAGTCAGTAGCTTCAAACATTTCTGGTATATGAAAAACATGTTTTTCAATGGCAAAAATCAATGAATATTGTAAATGCACAAACAGTAATATCTCCACATTGCACGGTGCAATTCTGAAATTTTTTGCTTTTTCCTGCTAATCCTAGCATGATAAAGAAGATTCAAAGAGAGTGAGATGCCAGCTCCTTTCATTCAGTCAGTAGCTTCAAACATTTCTGGTATATGAAAAACATGTTTTTCAATGGCAAAAATCAATGAATATTGTAAATGCACAAACAGTAATATCTCCACATTGCACGGTGCAATTCTGAAATTTTTTGCTTTTTCCTGTTAATCCTAGCATGATAAAGAAGATTCAAAGAGAGTGAGATGCCAGCTCCTTTCATTCAGTCAGTAGCTTCAAACATTTCTGGTATATGAAAAACATGTTTTTCAATGGCAAAAATCAATGAATATTGTAAATGCACAAACAGTAATATCTCCACATTGCACGGTGCAATTCTGAAATTTTTAGCTTTTTCCTGTTAATCCTAGCATGATAAAGAAGATTCAAAGAGAGTGAGATGCCAGCTCCTTTCATTCAGTCAGTAGCTTCAAACATTTCTGGACGTTTTTCAATGGCAAAAATCAATGAATATTGTAAATGCACAAACAGTAATATCTCCACATTGCACGGTGCAATTCTGAAATTTTTAGCTTTTTCCTGTTAATCCTAGCATGATAAAGAAGATTCAAAGAGAGTGAGATGCCAGCTCCTTTCATTCAGTCAGTAGCTTCAAACATTTCTGGTATATGAAAAACATGTTTTTCAATGGCAAAAATCAATGAATATTGTAAATGCACAAACAGTAATATCTCCACATTGCACGGTGCAATTCTGAAATTTTTAGCTTTTTCCTGTTAATCCTAGCATGATAAAGAAGATTCAAAGAGAGTGAGATGCCAGCTCCTTTCATTCAGTCAGTAGCTTCAAACATTTCTGGACGTTTTTCAATGGCAAAAATCAATGAATATTGTAAATGCACAAACAGTAATATCTCCACATTGCACAGTGCAATTCTGAAATTTTTAGCTTTTTCCTGTTAATCCTAGCATGATAAAGAAGATTCAAAGAGAGTGAGATGCCAGCTCCTTTCATTCAGTCAGTAGCTTCAAACATTTCTGGACGTTTTTCAATGGCAAAAATCAATGAATATTGTAAATGCACAAACAGTAATATCTCCACATTGCAAGGCGCAATTCTGAAATTTTTTGCTTTTTCCTGCTAATCCTAGCATGATAAAGAAGATTCAAAGAGAGTGAGATGCCAGCTCCTTTCATTCAGTCAGTAGCTTCAAACATTTCTGGACGTTTTTCAATGGCAAAAATCAATGAATATTGTAAATGCACAAACAGTAATATCTCCACATTGCACGGTGCAATTCTGAAATTTTTTGCTTTTTCCTGTTAATCCTAGCAAGATAAAGAAGATTCAAAGAGAGTGAGATGCCAGCTCCTTTCATTCAGTCAGTAGCTTCAAACATTTCTGGTATATGAAAAACATGTTTTTCAATGGCAAAAATCAATGAATATTGTAAATGCACAAACAGTAATATCTCCACATTGCACGGTGCAATTCTGAAATTTTTTGCTTTTTCCTGTTAATCCTAGCATGATAAAGAAGATTCAAAGAGAGTGAGATGCCAGCTCCTTTCATTCAGTCAGTAGCTTCAAACATTTCTGGACGTTTTTCAATGGCAAAAATCAATGAATATTGTAAATGCACAAACAGTAATATCTCCACATTGCACGGTGCAATTCTGAAATTTTTTGCTTTTTCCTGTTAATCCTAGCATGATAAAGAAGATTCAAAGAGAGTGAGATGCCAGCTCCTTTCATTCAGTCAGTAGCTTCAAACATTTCTGGACGTTTTTCAATGGCAAAAATCAATGAATATTGTAAATGCACAAACAGTAATATCTCCACATTGCAAGGTGCAATTCTGAAATTTTTTGCTTTTTCCTGCTAATCCTAGCATGATAAAGAAGATTCAAAGAGAGTGAGATGCCAGCTCCTTTCATTCAGTCAGTAGCTTCAAACATTTCTGGACGTTTTTCAATGGCAAAAATCAATGAATATTGTAAATGCACAAACAGTAATATCTCCACATTGCAAGGTGCAATTCTGAAATTTTTTGCTTTTTCCTGCTAATCCTAGCATGATAAAGAAGATTCAAAGAGAGTGAGATGCCAGCTCCTTTCATTCAGTCAGTAGCTTCAAACATTTCTGGACGTTTTTCAATGGCAAAAATCAATGAATATTGTAAATGCACAAACAGTAATATCTCCACATTGCACGGTGCAATTCTGAAATTTTTTGCTTTTTCCTGCTAATCCTAGCATGATAAAGAAGATTCAAAGAGAGTGAGATGCCAGCTCCTTTCATTCAGTCAGTAGCTTCAAACATTTCTGGTATATGAAAAACATGTTTTTCAATGGCAAAAATCAATGAATATTGTAAATGCACAAACAGTAATATCTCCACATTGCACGGTGCAATTCTGAAATTTTTTGCTTTTTCCTGCTAATCCTAGCATGATAAAGAAGATTCAAAGAGAGTGAGATGCCAGCTCCTTTCATTCAGTCAGTAGCTTCAAACATTTCTGGTATATGAAAAACATGTTTTTCAATGGCAAAAATCAATGAATATTGTAAATGCACAAACAGTAATATCTCCACATTGCACGGTGCAATTCTGAAATTTTTTGCTTTTTCCTGTTAATCCTAGCATGATAAAGAAGATTCAAAGAGAGTGAGATGCCAGCTCCTTTCATTCAGTCAGTAGCTTCAAACATTTCTGGTATATGAAAAACATGTTTTTCAATGGCAAAAATCAATGAATATTGTAAATGCACAAACAGTAATATCTCCACATTGCACGGTGCAATTCTGAAATTTTTTGCTTTTTCCTGCTAATCCTAGCATGATAAAGAAGATTCAAAGAGAGTGAGATGCCAGCTCCTTTCATTTAGTCAGTAGCTTCAAACATTTCTGGTATATGAAAAACATGTTTTTCAATGGCAAAAATCAATGAATATTGTAAATGCACAAACAGTAATATCTCCACATTGCACGGTGCAATTCTGAAATTTTTTGCTTTTTCCTGTTAATCCTAGCATGATAAAGAAGATTCAAAGAGAGTGAGATGCCAGCTCCTTTCATTCAGTCAGTAGCTTCAAACATTTCTGGTATATGAAAAACATGTTTTTCAATGGCAAAAATCAATGAATATTGTAAATGCACAAACAGTAATATCTCCACATTGCACGGTGCAATTCTGAAATTTTTAGCTTTTTCCTGTTAATCCTAGCATGATAAAGAAGATTCAAAGAGAGTGAGATGCCAGCTCCTTTCATTCAGTCAGTAGCTTCAAACATTTCTGGTATATGAAAAACATGTTTTTCAATGGCAAAAATCAATGAATATTGTAAATGCACAAACAGTAATATCTCCACATTGCACGGTGCAATTCTGAAATTTTTAGCTTTTTCCTGTTAATCCTAGCATGATAAAGAAGATTCAAAGAGAGTGAGATGCCAGCTCCTTTCATTCAGTCAGTAGCTTCAAACATTTCTGGACGTTTTTCAATGGCAAAAATCAATGAATATTGTAAATGCACAAACAGTAATATCTCCACATTGCAGGGTGCAATTCTGAAATTTTTAGCTTTTTCCTGTTAATCCTAGCATGATAAAGAAGATTCAAAGAGAGTGAGATGCCAGCTCCTTTCATTCAGTCAGTAGCTTCAAACATTTCTGGTATATGAAAAACATGTTTTTCAATGGCAAAAATCAATGAATATTGTAAATGCACAAACAGTAATATCTCCACATTGCACGGTGCAATTCTGAAATTTTTAGCTTTTTCCTGTTAATCCTAGCATGATAAAGAAGATTCAAAGAGAGTGAGATGCCAGCTCCTTTCATTCAGTCAGTAGCTTCAAACATTTCTGGACGTTTTTCAATGGCAAAAATCAATGAATATTGTAAATGCACAAACAGTAATATCTCCACATTGCACGGTGCAATTCTGAAATTTTTAGCTTTTTCCTGTTAATCCTAGCATGATAAAGAAGATTCAAAGAGAGTGAGATGCCAGCTCCTTTCATTCAGTCAGTAGCTTCAAACATTTCTGGACGTTTTTCAATGGCAAAAATCAATGAATATTGTAAATGCACAAACAGTAATATCTCTACATTGCAAGGTGCAATTCTGAAATTTTTTGCTTTTTCCTGCTAATCCTAGCATGATAAAGAAGATTCAAAGAGAGTGAGATGCCAGCTCCTTTCATTCAGTCAGTAGCTTCAAACATTTCTGGTATATGAAAAACATGTTTTTCAATGGCAAAAATCAATGAATATTGTAAATGCACAAACAGTAATATCTCCACATTGCAAGGTGCAATTCTGAAATTTTTTGCTTTTTCCTGCTAATCCTAGCATGATAAAGAAGATTCAAAGAGAGTGAGATGCCAGCTCCTTTCATTCAGTCAGTAGCTTCAAACATTTCTGGTATATGAAAAACATGTTTTTCAATGGCAAAAATCAATGAATATTGTAAATGCACAAACAGTAATATCTCCACATTGCACGGTGCAATTCTGAAATTTTTTGCTTTTTCCTGCTAATCCTAGCATGATAAAGAAGATTCAAAGAGAGTGAGATGCCAGCTCCTTTCATTCAGTCAGTAGCTTCAAACATTTCTGGTATATGAAAAACATGTTTTTCAATGGCAAAAATCAATGAATATTGTAAATGCACAAACAGTAATATCTCCACATTGCACGGTGCAATTCTGAAATTTTTTGCTTTTTCCTGCTAATCCTAGCATGATAAAGAAGATTCAAAGAGAGTGAGATGCCAGCTCCTTTCATTCAGTCAGTAGCTTCAAACATTTCTGGTATATGAAAAACATGTTTTTCAATGGCAAAAATCAATGAATATTGTAAATGCACAAACAGTAATATCTCCACATTGCACGGTGCAATTCTGAAATTTTTAGCTTTTTCCTGTTAATCCTAGCATGATAAAGAAGATTCAAAGAGAGTGAGATGCCAGCTCCTTTCATTCAGTCAGTAGCTTCAAACATTTCTGGTATATGAAAAACATGTTTTTCAATGGCAAAAATCAATGAATATTGTAAATGCACAAACAGTAATATCTCCACATTGCACGGTGCAATTCTGAAATTTTTAGCTTTTTCCTGCTAATCCTAGCATGATAAAGAAGATTCAAAGAGAGTGAGATGCCAGCTCCTTTCATTCAGTCAGTAGCTTCAAACATTTCTGGTATATGAAAAACATGTTTTTCAATGGCAAAAATCAATGAATATTGTAAATGCACAAACAGTAATATCTCCACATTGCACGGTGCAATTCTGAAATTTTTTGCTTTTTCCTGCTAATCCTAGCATGATAAAGAAGATTCAAAGAGAGTGAGATGCCAGCTCCTTTCATTCAGTCAGTAGCTTCAAACATTTCTGGTATATGAAAAACATGTTTTTCAATGGCAAAAATCAATGAATATTGTAAATGCACAAACAGTAATATCTCCACATTGCACGGTGCAATTCTGAAATTTTTTGCTTTTTCCTGTTAATCCTAGCATGATAAAGAAGATTCAAAGAGAGTGAGATGCCAGCTCCTTTCATTCAGTCAGTAGCTTCAAACATTTCTGGACGTTTTTCAATGGCAAAAATCAATGAATATTGTAAATGCACAAACAGTAATATCTCCACATTGCACGGTGCAATTCTGAAATTTTTTGCTTTTTCCTGTTAATCCTAGCATGATAAAGAAGATTCAAAGAGAGTGAGATGCCAGCTCCTTTCATTCAGTCAGTAGCTTCAAACATTTCTGGACGTTTTTCAATGGCAAAAATCAATGAATATTGTAAATGCACAAACAGTAATATCTCCACATTGCACGGTGCAATTCTGAAATTTTTTGCTTTTTCCTGTTAATCCTAGCATGATAAAGAAGATTCAAAGAGAGTGAGATGCCAGCTCCTTTCATTCAGTCAGTAGCTTCAAACATTTCTGGACGTTTTTCAATGGCAAAAATCAATGAATATTGTAAATGCACAAACAGTAATATCTCCACATTGCAAGGTGCAATTCTGAATTTTTTTGCTTTTTCCTGCTAATCCTAGCATGATAAAGAAGATTCAAAGAGAGTGAGATGCCAGCTCCTTTCATTCAGTCAGTAGCTTCAAACATTTCTGGACGTTTTTCAATGGCAAAAATCAATGAATATTGTAAATGCACAAACAGTAATATCTCCACATTGCACGGTGCAATTCTGAAATTTTTTGCTTTTTCCTGTTAATCCTAGCATGATAAAGAAGATTCAAAGAGAGTGAGATGCCAGCTCCTTTCATTCAGTCAGTAGCTTCAAACATTTCTGGTATATGAAAAGCATGTTTTTCAATGGCAAAAATCAATGAATATTGTAAATGCACAAACAGTAATATCTCCACATTGCACGGTGCAATTCTGAAATTTTTTGCTTTTTC
Source organism: Phyllobates terribilis (assembly GCF_046119375.1). Classification (NCBI taxonomy): domain Eukaryota; kingdom Metazoa; phylum Chordata; class Amphibia; order Anura; family Dendrobatidae; genus Phyllobates; species Phyllobates terribilis. Next base: position 34,848 of record NW_027366876.1, read on the forward strand.
CTGTTAAACCTAGCATGATAAAGAAGATTCAAAGAGAGTGAGATGCCAGCTCCTTTCATTCAGTCAGTAGCTTCAAACATTTCTGGTATATGAAAAACATGTTTTTCAATGGCAAAAATCAATGAATATTGTAAATGCACAAACAGTAATATCTCCACATTGCAAGGTGCAATTCTGAAATTTTTAGCTTTTTCCTGTTAATCCTAGCATGATAAAGAAGATTCAAAGAGAGTGAGATGCCAGCTCCTTTCATTCAGTCAGTAGCTTCAAACATTTCTGTTATATGAAAAACATGTTTTTCAATGGCAAAAATCAATGAATATTGTAAATGCACAAACAGTAATATCTCCACATTGCACGGTGCAATTCTGAAATTTTTTGCTTTTTCCTGTTAATCCTAGCATGATAAAGAAGATTCAAAGAGAGTGAGATGCCAGCTCCTTTCATTCAGTCAGTAGCTTCAAACATTTCTGGACGTTTTTCAATGGCAAAAATCAATGAATATTGTAAATGCACAAACAGTAATATCTCCACATTGCAAGGTGCAATTCTGAAATTTTTTGCTTTTTCCTGCTAATCCTAGCATGATAAAGAAGATTCAAAGAGAGTGAGATGCCAGCTCCTTTCATTCAGTCAGTAGCTTCAAACATTTCTGGTATATGAAAAACATGTTTTTCAATGGCAAAAATCAATGAATATTGTAAATGCACAAACAGTAATATCTCCACATTGCAAGGTGCAATTCTGAAATTTTTAGCTTTTTCCTGCTAATCCTAGCATGATAAAGAAGATTCAAAGAGAGTGAGATGCCAGCTCCTTTCATTCAGTCAGTAGCTTCAAACATTTCTGGTATATGAAAAACATGTTTTTCAATGGCAAAAATCAATGAATATTGTAAATGCACAAACAGTAATATCTCCACATTGCACGGTGCAATTCTGAAATTTTTAGCTTTTTCCTGTTAATCCTAGCATGATAAAGAAGATTCAAAGAGAGTGAGATGCCAGCTCCTTTCATTCAGTCAGTAGCTTCAAACATTTCTGGACGTTTTTCAATGGCAAAAATCAATGAATATTGTAAATGCACAAACAGTAATATCTCCACATTGCACGGTGCAATTCTGAAATTTTTAGCTTTTTCCTGCTAATCCTAGCATGATAAAGAAGATTCAAAGAGAGTGAGATGCCAGCTCCTTTCATTCAGTCAGTAGCTTCAAACATTTCTGGTATATGAAAAACATGTTTTTCAATGGCAAAAATCAATGAATATTGTAAATGCACAAACAGTAATATCTCCACATTGCAAGGTGCAATTCTGAAATTTTTTGCTTTTTCCTGCTAATCCTAGCATGATAAAGAAGATTCAAAGAGAGTGAGATGCCAGCTCCTTTCATTCAGTCAGTAGCTTCAAACATTTCTGGTATATGAAAAACATGTTTTTCAATGGCAAAAATCAATGAATATTGTAAATGCACAAACAGTAATATCTCCACATTGCACGGTGCAATTCTGAAATTTTTAGCTTTTTCCTGCTAATCCTAGCATGATAAAGAAGATTCAAAGAGAGTGAGATGCCAGCTCCTTTCATTCAGTCAGTAGCTTCAAACATTTCTGGTATATGAAAAACATGTTTTTCAATGGCAAAAATCAATGAATATTGTAAATGCACAAACAGTAATATCTCCACATTGCACGGTGCAATTCTGAAATTTTTTGCTTTTTCCTGCTAATCCTAGCATGATAAAGAAGATTCAAAGAGAGTGAGATGCCAGCTCCTTTCATTCAGTCAGTAGCTTCAAACATTTCTGGTATATGAAAAACATGTTTTTCAATGGCAAAAATCAATGAATATTGTAAATGCACAAACAGTAATATCTCCACATTGCACGGTGCAATTCTGAAATTTTTTGCTTTTTCCTGTTAATCCTAGCATGATAAAGAAGATTCAAAGAGAGTGAGATGCCAGCTCCTTTCATTCAGTCAGTAGCTTCAAACATTTCTGGACGTTTTTCAATGGCAAAAATCAATGAATATTGTAAATGCACAAACAGTAATATCTCCACATTGCACGGTGCAATTCTGAAATTTTTTGCTTTTTCCTGTTAATCCTAGCATGATAAAGAAGATTCAAAGAGAGTGAGATGCCAGCTCCTTTCATTCAGTCAGTAGCTTCAAACATTTCTGGACGTTTTTCAATGGCAAAAATCAATGAATATTGTAAATGCACAAACAGTAATATCTCCACATTGCACGGTGCAATTCTGAAATTTTTTGCTTTTTCCTGTTAATCCTAGCATGATAAAGAAGATTCAAAGAGAGTGAGATGCCAGCTCCTTTCATTCAGTCAGTAGCTTCAAACATTTCTGGACGTTTTTCAATGGCAAAAATCAATGAATATTGTAAATGCACAAACAGTAATATCTCCACATTGCAAGGTGCAATTCTGAATTTTTTTGCTTTTTCCTGCTAATCCTAGCATGATAAAGAAGATTCAAAGAGAGTGAGATGCCAGCTCCTTTCATTCAGTCAGTAGCTTCAAACATTTCTGGACGTTTTTCAATGGCAAAAATCAATGAATATTGTAAATGCACAAACAGTAATATCTCCACATTGCACGGTGCAATTCTGAAATTTTTTGCTTTTTCCTGTTAATCCTAGCATGATAAAGAAGATTCAAAGAGAGTGAGATGCCAGCTCCTTTCATTCAGTCAGTAGCTTCAAACATTTCTGGTATATGAAAAGCATGTTTTTCAATGGCAAAAATCAATGAATATTGTAAATGCACAAACAGTAATATCTCCACATTGCACGGTGCAATTCTGAAATTTTTTGCTTTTTCCTGTTAAACCTAGCATGATAAAGAAGATTCAAAGAGAGTGAGATGCCAGCTCCTTTCATTCAGTCAGTAGCTTCAAACATTTCTGGTATATGAAAAACATGTTTTTCAATGGCAAAAATCAATGAATATTGTAAATGCACAAACAGTAATATCTCCACATTGCAAGGTGCAATTCTGAAATTTTTAGCTTTTTCCTGTTAATCCTAGCATGATAAAGAAGATTCAAAGAGAGTGAGATGCCAGCTCCTTTCATTCAGTCAGTAGCTTCAAACATTTCTGTTATATGAAAAACATGTTTTTCAATGGCAAAAATCAATGAATATTGTAAATGCACAAACAGTAATATCTCCACATTGCACGGTGCAATTCTGAAATTTTTTGCTTTTTCCTGTTAATCCTAGCATGATAAAGAAGATTCAAAGAGAGTGAGATGCCAGCTCTTTCATTCAGTCAGTAGCTTCAAACATTTCTGGACGTTTTTCAATGGCAAAAATCAATGAATATTGTAAATGCACAAACAGTAATATCTCCACATTGCAAGGTGCAATTCTGAAATTTTTTGCTTTTTCCTGCTAATCCTAGCATGATAAAGAAGATTCAAAGAGAGTGAGATGCCAGCTCCTTTCATTCAGTCAGTAGCTTCAAACATTTCTGGTATATGAAAAACATGTTTTTCAATGGCAAAAATCAATGAATATTGTAAATGCACAAACAGTAATATCTCCACATTGCAAGGTGCAATTCTGAAATTTTTAGCTTTTTCCTGCTAATCCTAGCATGATAAAGAAGATTCAAAGAGAGTGAGATGCCAGCTCCTTTCATTCAGTCAGTAGCTTCAAACATTTCTGGTATATGAAAAACATGTTTTTCAATGGCAAAAATCAATGAATATTGTAAATGCACAAACAGTAATATCTCCACATTGCACGGTGCAATTCTGAAATTTTTAGCTTTTTCCTGTTAATCCTAGCATGATAAAGAAGATTCAAAGAGAGTGAGATGCCAGCTCCTTTCATTCAGTCAGTAGCTTCAAACATTTCTGGTATATGAAAAACATGTTTTTCAATGGCAAAAATCAATGAATATTGTAAATGCACAAACAGTAATATCTCCACATTGCACGGTGCAATTCTGAAATTTTTTGCTTTTTCCTGTTAATCCTAGCATGATAAAGAAGATTCAAAGAGAGTGAGATGCCAGCTCCTTTCATTCAGTCAGTAGCTTCAAACATTTCTGGTATATGAAAAACATGTTTTTCAATGGCAAAAATCAATGAATATTGTAAATGCACAAACAGTAATATCTCCACATTGCAAGGTGCAATTCTGAAATTTTTTGCTTTTTCCTGCTAATCCTAGCATGATAAAGAAGATTCAAAGAGAGTGAGATGCCAGCTCCTTTCATTCAGTCAGTAGCTTCAAACATTTCTGGTATATGAAAAACATGTTTTTCAATGGCAAAAATCAATGAATATTGTAAATGCACAAACAGTAATATCTCCACATTGCACGGTGCAATTCTGAAATTTTTAGCTTTTTCCTGCTAATCCTAGCATGATAAAGAAGATTCAAAGAGAGTGAGATGCCAGCTCCTTTCATTCAGTCAGTAGCTTCAAACATTTCTGGTATATGAAAAACATGTTTTTCAATGGCAAAAATCAATGAATATTGTAAATGCACAAACAGTAATATCTCCACATTGCAAGGTGCAATTCTGAAATTTTTTGCTTTTTCCTGCTAATCCTAGCATGATAAAGAAGATTCAAAGAGAGTGAGATGCCAGCTCCTTTCATTCAGTCAGTAGCTTCAAACATTTCTGGTATATGAAAAACATGTTTTTCAATGGCAAAAATCAATGAATATTGTAAATGCACAAACAGTAATATCTCCACATTGCACGGTGCAATTCTGAAATTTTTAGCTTTTTCCTGCTAATCCTAGCATGATAAAGAAGATTCAAAGAGAGTGAGATGCCAGCTCCTTTCATTCAGTCAGTAGCTTCAAACATTTCTGGTATATGAAAAACATGTTTTTCAATGGCAAAAATCAATGAATATTGTAAATGCACAAACAGTAATATCTCCACATTGCAAGGTGCAATTCTGAAATTTTTAGCTTTTTCCTGTTAATCCTAGCATGATAAAGAAGATTCAAAGAGAGTGAGATGCCAGCTCCTTTCATTCAGTCAGTAGCTTCAAACATTTCTGGACGTTTTTCAATTGCAAAAATCAATGAATATTGTAAATGCACAAACAGTAATATCTCCACATTGCACGGTGCAATTCTGAAATTTTTAGCTTTTTCCTGCTAATCCTAGCATGATAAAGAAGATTCAAAGAGAGTGAGATGCCAGCTCCTTTCATTCAGTCAGTAGCTTCAAACATTTCTGGTATATGAAAAACATGTTTTTCAATGGCAAAAATCAATGAATATTGTAAATGCACAAACAGTAATATCTCCACATTGCACGGTGCAATTCTGAAATTTTTAGCTTTTTCCTGCTAATCCTAGCATGATAAAGAAGATTCAAAGAGAGTGAGATGCCAGCTCCTTTCATTCAGTCAGTAGCTTCAAACATTTCTGGACGTTTTTCAATGGCAAAAATCAATGAATATTGTAAATGCACAAACAGTAATATCTCCACATTGCACGGTGCAATTCTGAAATTTTTTGCTTTTTCCTGTTAATCCTACCATGATAAAGAAGATTCAAAGAGAGTGAGATGCCAGCTCCTTTCATTCAGTCAGTAGCTTCAAACATTTCTGGTATATGAAAAACATGTTTTTCAATGGCAAAAATCAATGAATATTGTAAATGCACAAACAGTAATATCTCCACATTGCAAGGTGCAATTCTGAAATTTTTAGCTTTTTCCTGCTAATCCTAGCATGATAAAGAAGATTCAAAGAGAGTGAGATGCCAGCTCCTTTCATTCAGTCAGTAGCTTCAAACATTTCTGGTATATGAAAAACATGTTTTTCAATGGCAAAAATCAATGAATATTGTAAATGCACAAACAGTAATATCTCCACATTGCAAGGTGCAATTCTGAAATTTTTTGCTTTTTCCTGCTAATCCTAGCATGATAAAGAAGATTCAAAGAGAGTGAGATGCCAGCTCCTTTCATTCAGTCAGTAGCTTCAAACATTTCTGGTATATGAAAAACATGTTTTTCAATGGCAAAAATCAATGAATATTGTAAATGCACAAACAGTAATATCTCCACATTGCACGGTGCAATTCTGAAATTTTTTGCTTTTTCCTGCTAATCCTAGCATGATAAAGAAGATTCAAAGAGAGTGAGATGCCAGCTCCTTTCATTCAGTCAGTAGCTTCAAACATTTCTGGACGTTTTTCAATGGCAAAAATCAATGAATATTGTAAATGCACAAACAGTAATATCTCCACATTGCAAGGTGCAATTCTGAAATTTTTAGCTTTTTCCTGTTAATCCTAGCATGATAAAGAAGATTCAAAGAGAGTGAGATGCCAGCTCCTTTCATTCAGTCAGTAGCTTCAAACATTTCTGGTATATGAAAACCATGTTTTTCAATGGCAAAAATCAATGAATATTGTAAATGCACAAACAGTAATATCTCCACATTGCACGGTGCAATTCTGAAATTTTTAGCTTTTTCCTGTTAATCCTAGCATGATAAAGAAGATTCAAAGAGAGTGAGATGCCAGCTCCTTTCATTCAGTCAGTAGCTTCAAACATTTCTGGTATATGAAAAACATGTTTTTCAATGGCAAAAATCAATGAATATTGTAAATGCACAAACAGTAATATCTCCACATTGCAAGGTGCAATTCTGAAATTTTTAGCTTTTTCCTGTTAATCCTAGCATGATAAAGAAGATTCAAAGAGAGTGAGATGCCAGCTCCTTTCATTCAGTCAGTAGCTTCAAACATTTCTGGTATATGAAAAACATGTTTTTCAATGGCAAAAATCAATGAATATTGTAAATGCACAAACAGTAATATCTCCACATTGCAAGGTGCAATTCTGAAATTTTTAGCTTTTTCCTGTTAATCCTAGCATGATAAAGAAGATTCAAAGAGAGTGAGATGCCAGCTCCTTTCATTCAGTCAGTAGCTTCAAACATTTCTGGTATATGAAAAACATGTTTTTCAATGGCAAAAATCAATGAATATTGTAAATGCACAAACAGTAATATCTCCACATTGCAAGGTGCAATTCTGAAATTTTTTGCTTTTTCCTGCTAATCCTAGCATGATAAAGAAGATTCAAAGAGAGTGAGATGCCAGCTCCTTTCATTCAGTCAGTAGCTTCAAACATTTCTGGACGTTTTTCAATGGCAAAAATCAATGAATATTGTAAATGCACAAACAGTAATATCTCCACATTGCAAGGTGCAATTCTGAAATTTTTAGCTTTTTCCTGTTAATCCTAGCATGATAAAGAAGATTCAAAGAGAGTGAGATGCCAGCTCCTTTCATTCAGTCAGTAGCTTCAAACATTTCTGGTATATGAAAAACATGTTTTTCAATGGCAAAAATCAATGAATATTGTAAATGCACAAACAGTAATATCTCCACATTGCACGGTGCAATTCTGAAATTTTTAGCTTTTTCCTGTTAATCCTAGCATGATAAAGAAGATTCAAAGAGAGTGAGATGCCAGCTCCTTTCATTCAGTCAGTAGCTTCAAACATTTCTGGTATATGAAAAACATGTTTTTCAATGGCAAAAATCAATGAATATTGTAAATGCACAAACAGTAATATCTCCACATTGCAAGGTGCAATTCTGAAATTTTTAGCTTTTTCCTGTTAATCCTAGCATGATAAAGAAGATTCAAAGAGAGTGAGATGCCAGCTCCTTTCATTCAGTCAGTAGCTTCAAACATTTCTGGTATATGAAAAACATGTTTTTCAATGGCAAAAATCAATGAATATTGTAAATGCACAAACAGTAATATCTCCACATTGCAAGGTGCAATTCTGAAATTTTTAGCTTTTTCCTGTTAATCCTAGCATGATAAAGAAGATTCAAAGAGAGTGAGATGCCAGCTCCTTTCATTCAGTCAGTAGCTTCAAACATTTCTGGTATATGAAAAACATGTTTTTCAATGGCAAAAATCAATGAATATTGTAAATGCACAAACAGTAATATCTCCACATTGCACGGTGCAATTCTGAAATTTTTTGCTTTTTCCTGCTAATCCTAGCATGATAAAGAAGATTCAAAGAGAGTGAGATGCCAGCTCCTTTCATTCAGTCAGTAGCTTCAAACATTTCTGGTATATGAAAAACATGTTTTTCAATGGCAAAAATCAATGAATATTGTAAATGCACACATTGCACGGTGCAATTCTGAAATTTTTTGCTTTTTCCTGCTAATCCTAGCATGATAAAGAAGATTCAAAGAGAGTGAGATGCCAGCTCCTTTCATTCAGTCAGTAGCTTCAAACATTTCTGGTATATGAAAAACATGTTTTTCAATGGCAAAAATCAATGAATATTGTAAATGCACAAACAGTAATATCTCCACATTGCAAGGTGCAATTCTGAAATTTTTAGCTTTTTCCTGTTAATCCTAGCATGATAAAGAAGATTCAAAGAGAGTGAGATGCCAGCTCCTTTCATTCAGTCAGTAGCTTCAAACATTTCTGGTATATGAAAAACATGTTTTTCAATGGCAAAAATCAATGAATATTGTAAATGCACAAACAGTAATATCTCCACATTGCACGGTGCAATTCTGAAATTTTTAGCTTTTTCCTGCTAATCCTAGCATGATAAAGAAGATTCAAAGAGAGTGAGATGCCAGCTCCTTTCATTCAGTCAGTAGCTTCAAACATTTCTGGTATATGAAAAACATGTTTTTCAATGGCAAAAATCAATGAATATTGTAAATGCACAAACAGTAATATCTCCACATTGCAAGGTGCAATTCTGAAATTTTTAGCTTTTTCCTGTTAATCCTAGCATGATAAAGAAGATTCAAAGAGAGTGAGATGCCAGCTCCTTTCATTCAGTCAGTAGCTTCAAACATTTCTGGACGTTTTTCAATGGCAAAAATCAATGAATATTGTAAATGCACAAACAGTAATATCTCCACATTGCACGGTGCAATTCTGAAATTTTTTGCTTTTTCCTGTTAATCCTAGCATGATAAAGAAGATTCAAAGAGAGTGAGATGCCAGCTCCTTTCATTCAGTCAGTAGCTTCAAACATTTCTGGTATATGAAAAACATGTTTTTCAATGGCAAAAATCAATGAATATTGTAAATGCACAAACAGTAATATCTCCACATTGCAAGGTGCAATTCTGAAATTTTTAGCTTTTTCCTGTTAATCCTAGCATGATAAAGAAGATTCAAAGAGAGTGAGATGCCAGCTCCTTTCATTCAGTCAGTAGCTTCAAACAATTCTGGTATATGAAAAACATGTTTTTCAATGGCAAAAATCAATGAATATTGTAAATGCACAAACAGTAATATCTCCACATTGCAAGGTGCAAATCTGAAATTTTTAGCTTTTTCCTGTTAATCCTAGCATGATAAGGAAGATTCAAAGAGAGTGAGATGCCAGCTCCTTTCATTCAGTCAGTAGCTTCAAACATTTCTGGTATATGAAAAACATGTTTTTCAATGGCAAAAATCAATGAATATTGTAAATGCACAAACAGTAATATCTCCACATTGCAAGGTGCAATTCTGAAATTTTTAGCTTTTTCCTGTTAATCCTAGCATGATAAAGAAGATTCAAAGAGAGTGAGATGCCAGCTCCTTTCATTCAGTCAGTAGCTTCAAACATTTCTGGTTATGAAAAACGTTTTTCAATGGCAAAAATCAATGAATATTGTAAATGCACAAACAGTAATATCTCCACATTGCAAGGTGCAATTCTGAAATTTTTAGCTTTTTCCTGTTAATCCTAGCATGATAAAGAAGATTCAAAGAGAGTGAGATGCCAGCTCCTTTCATTCAGTCAGTAGCGTCAAACATTTCTGGTATATGAAAAACATGTTTTTCAATGGCAAAAATCAATGAATATTGTAAATGCACAAACAGTAATATCTCCACATTGCACGGTGCAATTCTGAAATTTTTAGCTTTTTCCTGTTAATCCTAGCATGATAAAGAAGATTCAAAGAGAGTGAGATGCCAGCTCCTTTCATTCAGTCAGTAGCTTCAAACATTTCTGGACGTTTTTCAATGGCAAAAATCAATGAATATTGTAAATGCACAAACAGTAATATCTCCACATTGCAAGGTGCAATTCTGAAATTTTTAGCTTTTTCCTGTTAATCCTAGCATGATAAAGAAGATTCAAAGAGAGTGAGATGCCAGCTCCTTTCATTCAGTCAGTAGCTTCAAACATTTCTGGAATGAAAAACGTTTTTCAATGGCAAAAATCAATGAATATTGTAAATGCACAAACAGTAATATCTCCACATTGCACGGTGCAATTCTGAAATTTTTTGCTTTTTCCTGCTAATCCTAGCATGATAAAGAAGATTCAAAGAGAGTGAGATGCCAGCTCCTTTCATTCAGTCAGTAGCTTCAAACATTTCTGGTATATGAAAAACATGTTTTTCAATGGCAAAAATCAATGAATATTGTAAATGCACAAACAGTAATATCTCCACATTGCACGGTGCAATTCTGAAATTTTTAGCTTTTTCCTGCTAATCCTAGCATGATAAAGAAGATTCAAAGAGAGTGAGATGCCAGCTCCTTTCATTCAGTCAGTAGCTTCAAACATTTCTGGTATATGAAAAACATGTTTTTCAATGGCAAAAATCAATGAATATTGTAAATGCACAAACAGTAATATCTCCACATTGCACGGTGCAATTCTGAAATTTTTTGCTTTTTCCTGTTAATCCTAGCATGATAAAGAAGATTCAAAGAGAGTGAGATGCCAGCTCCTTTCATTCAGTCAGTAGCTTCAAACATTTCTGGTATATGAAAAACATGTTTTTCAATGGCAAAAATCAATGAATATTGTAAATGCACAAACAGTAATATCTCCACATTGCACGGTGCAATTCTGAAATTTTTTGCTTTTTCCTGCTAATCCTAGCATGATAAAGAAGATTCAAAGAGAGTGAGATGCCAGCTCCTTTCATTCAGTCAGTAGCTTCAAACATTTCTGGTATATGAAAAACATGTTTTTCAATGGCAAAAATCAATGAATATTGTAAATGCACAAACAGTAATATCTCCACATTGCACGGTGCAATTCTGAAATTTTTTGCTTTTTCCTGTTAATCCTAGCATGATAAAGAAGATTCAAAGAGAGTGAGATGCCAGCTCCTTTCATTCAGTCAGTAGCTTCAAACATTTCTGGTATATGAAAAACATGTTTTTCAATGGCAAAAATCAATGAATATTGTAAATGCACAAACAGTAATATCTCCACATTGCACGGTGCAATTCTGAAATTTTTAGCTTTTTCCTGCTAATCCTAGCATGATAAAGAAGATTCAAAGAGAGTGAGATGCCAGCTCCTTTCATTCAGTCAGTAGCTTCAAACATTTCTGGTATATGAAAAACATGTTTTTCAATGGCAAAAATCAATGATATTGTAAATGCACAAACAGTAATATCTCCACATTGCAAGGTGCAATTCTGAAATTTTTAGCTTTTTCCTGTTAATCCTAGCATGATAAAGAAGATTCAAAGAGAGTGAGATGCCAGCTCCTTTCATTCAGTCAGTAGCTTCAAACATTTCTGGTATATGAAAAACATGTTTTTCAATGGCAAAAATCAATGAATATTGTAAATGCACAAACAGTAATATCTCCACATTGCACGGTGCAATTCTGAAATTTTTTGCTTTTTCCTGTTAATCCTAGCATGATAAAGAAGATTCAAAGAGAGTGAGATGCCAGCTCCTTTCATTCAGTCAGTAGCTTCAAACATTTCGGGTATATGAAAAACATGTTTTTCAATGGCAAAAATCAATGAATATTGTAAATGCACAAACAGTAATATCTCCACATTGCAAGGTGCAATTCTGAAATTTTTAGCTTTTTCCTGCTAATCCTAGCATGATAAAGAAGATTCAAAGAGAGTGAGATGCCAGCTCCTTTCATTCAGTCAGTAGCTTCAAACATTTCTGGTATATGAAAAACATGTTTTTCAATGGCAAAAATCAATGAATATTGTAAATGCACAAACAGTAATATCTCCACATTGCACGGTGCAATTCTGAAATTTTTAGCTTTTTCCTGTTAATCCTAGCATGATAAAGAAGATTCAAAGAGAGTGAGATGCCAGCTCCTTTCATTCAGTCAGTAGCTTCAAACATTTCTGGACGTTTTTCAACGGCAAAAATCAATGAATATTGTAAATGCACAAACAGTAATATCTCCACATTGCACGGTGCAATTCTGAAATTTTTTGCTTTTTCCTGCTAATCCTAGCATGATAAAGAAGATTCAAAGAGAGTGAGATGCCAGCTCCTTTCATTCAGTCAGTAGCTTCAAACATTTCTGGTATATGAAAAACATGTTTTTCAATGGCAAAAATCAATGAATATTGTAAATGCACAAACAGTAATATCTCCACATTGCACGGTGCAATTCTGAAATTTTTAGCTTTTTCCTGTTAATCCTAGCATGATAAAGAAGATTCAAAGAGAGTGAGATGCCAGCTCCTTTCATTCAGTCAGTAGCTTCAAACATTTCTGGTATATGAAAAACATGTTTTTCAATGGCAAAAATCAATGAATATTGTAAATGCACAAACAGTAATATCTCCACATTGCACGGTGCAATTCTGAAATTTTTTGCTTTTTCCTGTTAATCCTAGCATGATAAAGAAGATTCAAAGAGAGTGAGATGCCAGCTCCTTTCATTCAGTCAGTAGCTTCAAACATTTCTGGTATATGAAAAACATGTTTTTCAATGGCAAAAATCAATGAATATTGTAAATGCACAAACAGTAATATCTCCACATTGCAAGGTGCAATTCTGAAATTTTTAGCTTTTTCCTGCTAATCCTAGCATGATAAAGAAGATTCAAAGAGAGTGAGATGCCAGCTCCTTTCATTCAGTCAGTAGCTTCAAACATTTCTGGTATATGAAAAACATGTTTTTCAATGGCAAAAATCAATGAATATTGTAAATGCACAAACAGTAATATCTCCACATTGCACGGTGCAATTCTGAAATTTTTAGCTTTTTCCTGTTAATCCTAGCATGATAAAGAAGATTCAAAGAGAGTGAGATGCCAGCTCCTTTCATTCAGTCAGTAGCTTCAAACATTTCTGGACGTTTTTCAACGGCAAAAATCAATGAATATTGTAAATGCACAAACAGTAATATCTCCACATTGCACGGTGCAATTCTGAAATTTTTTGCTTTTTCCTGCTAATCCTAGCATGATAAAGAAGATTCAAAGAGAGTGAGATGCCAGCTCCTTTCATTCAGTCAGTAGCTTCAAACATTTCTGGTATATGAAAAACATGTTTTCAATGGCAAAAATCAATGAATATTGTAAATGCACAAACAGTAATATCTCCACATTGCACGGTGCAATTCTGAAATTTTTTGCTTTTTCCTGCTAATCCTAGCATGATAAAGAAGATTCAAAGAGAGTGAGATGCCAGCTCCTTTCATTCAGTCAGTAGCTTCAAACATTTCTGGTATATGAAAAACATGTTTTTCAATGGCAAAAATCAATGAATATTGTAAATGCACAAACAGTAATATCTCCACATTGCACGGTGCAATTCTGAAATTTTTTGCTTTTTCCTGTTAATCCTAGCATGATAAAGAAGATTCAAAGAGAGTGAGATGCCAGCTCCTTTCATTCAGTCAGTAGCTTCAAACATTTCTGGTATATGAAAAACATGTTTTTCAATGGCAAAAATCAATGAATATTGTAAATGCACAAACAGTAATATCTCCACATTGCACGGTGCAATTCTGAAATTTTTTGCTTTTTCCTGCTAATCCTAGCATGATAAAGAAGATTCAAAGAGAGTGAGATGCCAGCTCCTTTCATTCAGTCAGTAGCTTCAAACATTTCTGGTATATGAAAAACATGTTTTTCAATGGCAAAAATCAATGAATATTGTAAATGCACAAACAGTAATATCTCCACATTGCAAGGTGCAATTCTGAAATTTTTTGCTTTTTCCTGCTAATCCTAGCATGATAAAGAAGATTCAAAGAGAGTGAGATGCCAGCTCCTTTCATTCAGTCAGTAGCTTCAAACATTTCTGGTATATGAAAAACATGTTTTTCAATGGCAAAAATCAATGAATATTGTAAATGCACAAACAGTAATATCTCCACATTGCACGGTGCAATTCTGAAATTTTTAGCTTTTTCCTGCTAATCCTAGCATGATAAAGAAGATTCAAAGAGAGTGAGATGCCAGCTCCTTTCATTCAGTCAGTAGCTTCAAACATTTCTGGTATATGAAAAACATGTTTTTCAATGGCAAAAATCAATGAATATTGTAAATGCACAAACAGTAATATCTCCACATTGCAAGGTGCAATTCTGAAATTTTTTGCTTTTTCCTGCTAATCCTAGCATGATAAAGAAGATTCAAAGAGAGTGAGATGCCAGCTCCTTTCATTCAGTCAGTAGCTTCAAACATTTCTGGTATATGAAAAACATGTTTTTCAATGGCAAAAATCAATGAATATTGTAAATGCACAAACAGTAATATCTCCACATTGCACGGTGCAATTCTGAAATTTTTAGCTTTTTCCTGCTAATCCTAGCATGATAAAGAAGATTCAAAGAGAGTGAGATGCCAGCTCCTTTCATTCAGTCAGTAGCTTCAAACATTTCTGGTATATGAAAAACATGTTTTTCAATGGCAAAAATCAATGAATATTGTAAATGCACAAACAGTAATATCTCCACATTGCAAGGTGCAATTCTGAAATTCTTAGCTTTTTCCTGTTAATCCTAGCATGATAAAGAAGATTCAAAGAGAGTGAGATGCCAGCTCCTTTCATTCAGTCAGTAGCTTCAAACATTTCTGGACGTTTTTCAATGGCAAAAATCAATGAATATTGTAAATGCACAAACAGTAATATCTCCACATTGCACGGTGCAATTCTGAAATTTTTAGCTTTTTCCTGCTAATCCTAGCATGATAAAGAAGATTCAAAGAGAGTGAGATGCCAGCTCCTTTCATTCAGTCAGTAGCTTCAAACATTTCTGGTATATGAAAAACATGTTTTTCAATGGCAAAAATCAATGAATATTGTAAATGCACAAACAGTAATATCTCCACATTGCACGGTGCAATTCTGAAATTTTTAGCTTTTTCCTGCTAATCCTAGCATGATAAAGAAGATTCAAAGAGAGTGAGATGCCAGCTCCTTTCATTCAGTCAGTAGCTTCAAACATTTCTGGTTATGACAACAGTTTTTCAATGGCAAAAATCAATGAATATTGTAAATGCACAAACAGTAATATCTCCACATTGCACGGTGCAATTCTGAAATTTTTTGCTTTTTCCTGTTAATCCTAGCATGATAAAGAAGATTCAAAGAGAGTGAGATGCCAGCTCCTTTCATTCAGTCAGTAGCTTCAAACATTTCTGGTATATGAAAAACATGTTTTTCAATGGCAAAAATCAATGAATATTGTAAATGCACAAACAGTAATATCTCCACATTGCAAGGTGCAATTCTGAAATTTTTAGCTTTTTCCTGCTAATCCTAGCATGATAAAGAAGATTCAAAGAGAGTGAGATGCCAGCTCCTTTCATTCAGTCAGTAGCTTCAAACATTTCTGGTATATGAAAAACATGTTTTTCAATGGCAAAAATCAATGAATATTGTAAATGCACAAACAGTAATATCTCCACATTGCAAGGTGCAATTCTGAAATTTTTTGCTTTTTCCTGCTAATCCTAGCATGATAAAGAAGATTCAAAGAGAGTGAGATGCCAGCTCCTTTCATTCAGTCAGTAGCTTCAAACATTTCTGGTATATGAAAAACATGTTTTTCAATGGCAAAAATCAATGAATATTGTAAATGCACAAACAGTAATATCTCCACATTGCACGGTGCAATTCTGAAATTTTTTGCTTTTTCCTGCTAAGCCTAGCATGATAAAGAAGATTCAAAGAGAGTGAGATGCCAGCTCCTTTCATTCAGTCAGTAGCTTCAAACATTTCTGGTATATGAAAAACATGTTTTTCAATGGCAAAAATCAATGAATATTGTAAATGCACAAACAGTAATATCTCCACATTGCACGGTGCAATTCTGAAATTTTTAGCTTTTTCCTGTTAATCCTAGCATGATAAAGAAGATTCAAAGAGAGTGAGATGCCAGCTCCTTTCATTCAGTCAGTAGCTTCAAACATTTCTGGTATATGAAAAACATGTTTTTCAATGGCAAAAATCAATGAATATTGTAAATGCACAAACAGTAATATCTCCACATTGCACGGTGCAATTCTGAAATTTTTGCTTTTTCCTGCTAATCCTAGCATGATAAAGAAGATTCAAAGAGAGTGAGATGCCAGCTCCTTTCATTCAGTCAGTAGCTTCAAACATTTCTGGACGTTTTTCAATGGCAAAAATCAATGAATATTGTAAATGCACAAACAGTAATATCTCCACATTGCAAGGTGCAATTCTGAAATTTTTAGCTTTTTCCTGTTAATCCTAGCATGATAAAGAAGATTCAAAGAGAGTGAGATGCCAGCTCCTTTCATTCAGTCAGTAGCTTCAAACATTTCTGGTATATGAAAAACATGTTTTTCAATGGCAAAATTCAATGAATATTGTAAATGCACAAACAGTAATATCTCCACATTGCACGGTGCAATTCTGAAATTTTTAGCTTTTTCCTGTTAATCCTAGCATGATAAAGAAGATTCAAAGAGAGTGAGATGCCAGCTCCTTTCATTCAGTCAGTAGCTTCAAACATTTCTGGTATATGAAAAACATGTTTTTCAATGGCAAAAATCAATGAATATTGTAAATGCACAAACAGTAATATCTCCACATTGCAAGGTGCAATTCTGAAATTTTTAGCTTTTTCCTGTTAATCCTAGCATGATAAAGAAGATTCAAAGAGAGTGAGATGCCAGCTCCTTTCATTCAGTCAGTAGCTTCAAACATTTCTGGTATATGAAAAACATGTTTTTCAATGGCAAAAATCAATGAATATTGTAAATGCACAAACAGTAATATCTCCACATTGCACGGTGCAATTCTGAAATTTTTTGCTTTTTCCTGTTAATCCTAGCATGATAAAGAAGATTCAAAGAGAGTGAGATGCCAGCTCCTTTCATTCAGTCAGTAGCTTCAAACATTTCTGGTATATGAAAAACATGTTTTTCAATGGCAAAAATCAATGAATATTGTAAATGCACAAACAGTAATATCTCCACATTGCACGGTGCAATTCTGAAATTTTTAGCTTTTTCCTGTTAATCCTAGCATGATAAAGAAGATTCAAAGAGAGTGAGATGCCAGCTCCTTTCATTCAGTCAGTAGCTTCAAACATTTCTGGTATATGAAAAACATGTTTTTCAATGGCAAAAATCAATGAATATTGTAAATGCACAAACAGTAATATCTCCACATTGCACGGTGCAATTCTGAAATTTTTAGCTTTTTCCTGTTAATCCTAGCATGATAAAGAAGATTCAAAGAGAGTGAGATGCCAGCTCCTTTCATTCAGTCAGTAGCTTCAAACATTTCTGGTATATGAAAAACATGTTTTTCAATGGCAAAAATCAATGAATATTGTAAATGCACAAACAGTAATATCTCCACATTGCAAGGTGCAATTCTGAAATTTTTTGCTTTTTCCTGCTAATCCTAGCATGATAAAGAAGATTCAAAGAGAGTGAGATGCCAGCTCCTTTCATTCAGTCAGTAGCTTCAAACATTTCTGGACGTTTTTCAATGGCAAAAATCAATGAATATTGTAAATGCACAAACAGTAATATCTCCACATTGCACGGTGCAATTCTGAAATTTTTTGCTTTTTCCTGCTAATCCTACCATGATAAAGAAGATTCAAAGAGAGTGAGATGCCAGCTCCTTTCATTCAGTCAGTAGCTTCAAACATTTCTGGTATATGAAAAACATGTTTTTCAATGGCAAAAATCAATGAATATTGTAAATGCACAAACAGTAATATCTCCACATTGCAAGGTGCAATTCTGAAATTTTTAGCTTTTTCCTGTTAATCCTAGCATGATAAAGAAGATTCAAAGAGAGTGAGATGCCAGCTCCTTTCATTCAGTCAGTAGCTTCAAACATTTCTGGTATATGAAAAACATGTTTTTCAATGGCAAAAATCAATGAATATTGTAAATGCACAAACAGTAATATCTCCACATTGCAAGGTGCAATTCTGAAATTTTTTGCTTTTTCCTGCTAATCCTAGCATGATAAAGAAGATTCAAAGAGAGTGAGATGCCAGCTCCTTTCATTCAGTCAGTAGCTTCAAACATTTCTGGTATATGAAAAACATGTTTTTCAATGGCAAAAATCAATGAATATTGTAAATGCACAAACAGTAATATCTCCACATTGCAAGGTGCAATTCTGAAATTTTTTGCTTTTTCCTGCTAATCCTAGCATGATAAAGAAGATTCAAAGAGAGTGAGATGCCAGCTCCTTTCATTCAGTCAGTAGCTTCAAACATTTCTGGACGTTTTTCAATGGCAAAAATCAATGAATATTGTAAATGCACAAACAGTAATATCTCCACATTGCAAGGTGCAATTCTGAAATTTTTAGCTTTTTCCTGTTAATCCTAGCATGATAAAGAAGATTCAAAGAGAGTGAGATGCCAGCTCCTTTCATTCAGTCAGTAGCTTCAAACATTTCTGGTATATGAAAAACATGTTTTTCAATGGCAAAAATCAATGAATATTGTAAATGCACAAACAGTAATATCTCCACATTGCACGGTGCAATTCTGAAATTTTTAGCTTTTTCCTGTTAATCCTAGCATGATAAAGAAGATTCAAAGAGAGTGAGATGCCAGCTCCTTTCATTCAGTCAGTAGCTTCAAACATTTCTGGTATATGAAAAACATGTTTTTCAATGGCAAAAATCAATGAATATTGTAAATGCACAAACAGTAATATCTCCACATTGCAAGGTGCAATTCTGAAATTTTTAGCTTTTTCCTGTTAATCCTAGCATGATAAAGAAGATTCAAAGAGAGTGAGATGCCAGCTCCTTTCATTCAGTCAGTAGCTTCAAACATTTCTGGTATATGAAAAACATGTTTTTCAATGGCAAAAATCAATGAATATTGTAAATGCACAAACAGTAATATCTCCACATTGCACGGTGCAATTCTGAAATTTTTAGCTTTTTCCTGCTAATCCTAGCATGATAAAGAAGATTCAAAGAGAGTGAGATGCCAGCTCCTTTCATTCAGTCAGTAGCTTCAAACATTTCTGGTATATGAAAAACATGTTTTTCAATGGCAAAAATCAATGAATATTGTAAATGCACAAACAGTAATATCTCCACATTGCAAGGTGCAATTCTGATATTTTTAGCTTTTTCCTGTTAATCCTAGCATGATAAAGAAGATTCAAAGAGAGTGAGATGCCAGCTCCTTTCATTCAGTCAGTAGCTTCAAACATTTCTGGTATATGAAAAACATGTTTTTCAATGGCAAAAATCAATGAATATTGTAAATGCACAAACAGTAATATCTCCACATTGCACGGTGCAATTCTGAAATTTTTTGCTTTTTCCTGCTAATCCTAGCATGATAAAGAAGATTCAAAGAGAGTGAGATGCCAGCTCCTTTCATTCAGTCAGTAGCTTCAAACATTTCTGGTATATGAAAAACATGTTTTTCAATGGCAAAAATCAATGAATATTGTAAATGCACAAACAGTAATATCTCCACATTGCACGGTGCAATTCTGAAATTTTTTGCTTTTTCCTGCTAATCCTAGCATGATAAAGAAGATTCAAAGAGAGTGAGATGCCAGCTCCTTTCATTCAGTCAGTAGCTTCAAACATTTCTGGTATATGAAAAACATGTTTTTCAATGGCAAAAATCAATGAATATTGTAAATGCACAAACAGTAATATCTCCACATTGCAAGGTGCAATTCTGAAATTTTTAGCTTTTTCCTGTTAATCCTAGCATGATAAAGAAGATTCAAAGAGAGTGAGATGCCAGCTCCTTTCATTCAGTCAGTAGCTTCAAACATTTCTGGTATATGAAAAACATGTTTTTCAATGGCAAAAATCAATGAATATTGTAAATGCACAAACAGTAATATCTCCACATTGCACGGTGCAATTCTGAAATTTTTAGCTTTTTCCTGCTAATCCTAGCATGATAAAGAAGATTCAAAGAGAGTGAGATGCCAGCTCCTTTCATTCAGTCAGTAGCTTCAAACATTTCTGGTATATGAAAAACATGTTTTTCAATGGCAAAAATCAATGAATATTGTAAATGCACAAACAGTAATATCTCCACATTGCAAGGTGCAATTCTGAAATTTTTAGCTTTTTCCTGTTAATCCTAGCATGATAAAGAAGATTCAAAGAGAGTGAGATGCCAGCTCCTTTCATTCAGTCAGTAGCTTCAAACATTTCTGGTATATGAAAAACATGTTTTTCAATGGCAAAAATCAATGAATATTGTAAATGCACAAACAGTAATATCTCCACATTGCACGGTGCAATTCTGAAATTTTTTGCTTTTTCCTGCTAATCCTAGCATGATAAAGAAGATTCAAAGAGAGTGAGATGCCAGCTCCTTTCATTCAGTCAGTAGCTTCAAACATTTCTGGACGTTTTTCAATGGCAAAAATCAATGAATATTGTAAATGCACAAACAGTAATATCTCCACATTGCACGGTGCAATTCTGAAATTTTTTGCTTTTTCCTGTTAATCCTAGCATGATAAAGAAGATTCAAAGAGAGTGAGATGCCAGCTCCTTTCATTCAGTCAGTAGCTTCAAACATTTCTGGTATATGAAAAACATGTTTTTCAATGGCAAAAATCAATGAATATTGTAAATGCACAAACAGTAATATCTCCACATTGCAAGGTGCAATTCTGAAATTTTTAGCTTTTTCCTGTTAATCCTAGCATGATAAAGAAGATTCAAAGAGAGTGAGATGCCAGCTCCTTTCATTCAGTCAGTAGCTTCAAACATTTCTGGTATATGAAAAACATGTTTTTCAATGGCAAAAATCAATGAATATTGTAAATGCACAAACAGTAATATCTCCACATTGCAAGGTGCAATTCTGAAATTTTTAGCTTTTTCCTGTTAATCCTAGCATGATAAAGAAGATTCAAAGAGAGTGAGATGCCAGCTCCTTTCATTCAGTCAGTAGCTTCAAACATTTCTGGTATATGAAAAACATGTTTTTCAATGGCAAAAATCAATGAATATTGTAAATGCACAAACAGTAATATCTCCACATTGCAAGGTGCAATTCTGAAATTTTTAGCTTTTTCCTGTTAATCCTAGCATGATAAAGAAGATTCAAAGAGAGTGAGATGCCAGCTCCTTTCATTCAGTCAGTAGCTTCAAACATTTCTGGACGTTTTTCAATGGCAAAAATCAATGAATATTGTAAATGCACAAACAGTAATATCTCCACATTGCAAGGTGCAATTCTGAAATTTTTAGCTTTTTCCTGTTAATCCTAGCATGATAAAGAAGATTCAAAGAGAGTGAGATGCCAGCTCCTTTCATTCAGTCAGTAGCTTCAAACATTTCTGGTATATGAAAAACATGTTTTTCAATGGCAAAAATCAATGAATATTGTAAATGCACAAACAGTAATATCTCCACATTGCACGGTGCAATTCTGAAATTTTTAGCTTTTTCCTGTTAATCCTAGCATGATAAAGAAGATTCAAAGAGAGTGAGATGCCAGCTCCTTTCATTCAGTCAGTAGCTTCAAACATTTCTGGACGTTTTTCAATGGCAAAAATCAATGAATATTGTAAATGCACAAACAGTAATATCTCCACATTGCAAGGTGCAATTCTGAAATTTTTAGCTTTTTCCTGTTAATCCTAGCATGATAAAGAAGATTCAAAGAGAGTGAGATGCCAGCTCCTTTCATTCAGTCAGTAGCTTCAAACATTTCTGGACGTTTTTCAATGGCAAAAATCAATGAATATTGTAAATGCACAAACAGTAATATCTCCACATTGCACGGTGCAATTCTGAAATTTTTTGCTTTTTCCTGCTAATCCTAGCATGATAAAGAAGATTCAAAGAGAGTGAGATGCCAGCTCCTTTCATTCAGTCAGTAGCTTCAAACATTTCTGGTATATGAAAAACATGTTTTTCAATGGCAAAAATCAATGAATATTGTAAATGCACAAACAGTAATATCTCCACATTGCACGGTGCAATTCTGAAATTTTTTGCTTTTTCCTGCTAATCCTAGCATGATAAAGAAGATTCAAAGAGAGTGAGATGCCAGCTCCTTTCATTCAGTCAGTAGCTTCAAACATTTCTGGTATATGAAAAACATGTTTTTCAATGGCAAAAATCAATGAATATTGTAAATGCACAAACAGTAATATCTCCACATTGCACGGTGCAATTCTGAAATTTTTTGCTTTTTCCTGTTAATCCTAGCATGATAAAGAAGATTCAAAGAGAGTGAGATGCCAGCTCCTTTCATTCAGTCAGTAGCTTCAAACATTTCTGGTATATGAAAAACATGTTTTTCAATGGCAAAAATCAATGAATATTGTAAATGCACAAACAGTAATATCTCCACATTGCACGGTGCAATTCTGAAATTTTTTGCTTTTTCCTGCTAATCCTAGCATGATAAAGAAGATTCAAAGAGAGTGAGATGCCAGCTCCTTTCATTCAGTCAGTAGCTTCAAACATTTCTGGTATATGAAAAACATGTTTTTCAATGGCAAAAATCAATGAATATTGTAAATGCACAAACAGTAATATCTCCACATTGCACGGTGCAATTCTGAAATTTTTAGCTTTTTCCTGTTAATCCTAGCATGATAAAGAAGATTCAAAGAGAGTGAGATGCCAGCTCCTTTTATTCAGTCAGTAGCTTCAAACATTTCTGGTATATGAAAAACATGTTTTTCAATGGCAAAAATCAATGAATATTGTAAATGCACAAACAGTAATATCTCCACATTGCACGGTGCAATTCTGAAATTTTTAGCTTTTTCCTGCTAATCCTAGCATGATAAAGAAGATTCAAAGAGAGTGAGATGCCAGCTCCTTTCATTCAGTCAGTAGCTTCAAACATTTCTGGTATATGAAAACATGTTTTTCAATGGCAAAAATCAATGAATATTGTAAATGCACAAACAGTAATATCTCCACATTGCAAGGTGCAATTCTGAAATTTTTAGCTTTTTCCTGTTAATCCTAGCATGATAAAGAAGATTCAAAGAGAGTGAGATGCCAGCTCCTTTCATTCAGTCAGTAGCTTCAAACATTTCTGGTATATGAAAAACATGTTTTTCAATGGCAAAAATCAATGAATATTGTAAATGCACAAACAGTAATATCTCCACATTGCACGGTGCAATTCTGAAATTTTTAGCTTTTTCCTGCTAATCCTAGCATGATAAAGAAGATTCAAAGAGAGTGAGATGCCAGCTCCTTTCATTCAGTCAGTAGCTTCAAACATTTCTGGACGTTTTTCAATGGCAAAAATCAATGAATATTGTAAATGCACAAACAGAAATATCTCCACATTGCACGGTGCAATTCTGAAATTTTTAGCTTTTTCCTGTTAATCCTAGCATGATAAAGAAGATTCAAAGAGAGTGAGATGCCAGCTCCTTTCATTCAGTCAGTAGCTTCAAACATTTCTGGTATATGAAAAACATGTTTTTCAATGGCAAAAATCAATGAATATTGTAAATGCACAAACAGTAATATCTCCACATTGCAAGGTGCAATTCTGAAATTTTTAGCTTTTTCCTGTTAATCCTAGCATGATAAAGAAGATTCAAAGAGAGTGAGATGCCAGCTCCTTTCATTCAGTCAGTAGCTTCAAACATTTCTGGTATATGAAAAACATGTTTTTCAATGGCAAAAATCAATGAATATTGTAAATGCACAAACAGTAATATCTCCACATTGCACGGTGCAATTCTGAAATTTTTTGCTTTTTCCTGTTAATCCTAGCATGATAAAGAAGATTCAAAGAGAGTGAGATGCCAGCTCCTTTCATTCAGTCAGTAGCTTCAAACATTTCTGGACGTTTTTCAATGGCAAAAATCAATGAATATTGTAAATGCACAAACAGTAATATCTCCACATTGCACAGTGCAATTCTGAAATTTTTAGCTTTTTCCTGTTAATCCTAGCATGATAAAGAAGATTCAAAGAGAGTGAGATGCCAGCTCCTTTCATTCAGTCAGTAGCTTCAAACATTTCTGGTATATGAAAAACATGTTTTTCAATGGCAAAAATCAATGAATATTGTAAATGCACAAACAGTAATATCTCCACATTGCACGGTGCAATTCTGAAATTTTTAGCTTTTTCCTGTTAATCCTAGCATGATAAAGAAGATTCAAAGAGAGTGAGATGCCAGCTCCTTTCATTCAGTCAGTAGCTTCAAACATTTCTGGATGTTTTTCAATGGCAAAAATCAATGAATATTGTAAATGCACAAACAGTAATATCTCCACATTGCAAGGTGCAATTCTGAAATTTTTTGCTTTTTCCTGCTAATCCTAGCATGATAAAGAAGATTCAAAGAGAGTGAGATGCCAGCTCCTTTCATTCAGTCAGTAGCTTCAAACATTTCTGGTATATGAAAAACATGTTTTTCAATGGCAAAAATCAATGAATATTGTAAATGCACAAACAGTAATATCTCCACATTGCAAGGTGCAATTCTGAAATTTTTTGCTTTTTCCTGCTAATCCTAGCATGATAAAGAAGATTCAAAGAGAGTGAGATGCCAGCTCCTTTCATTCAGTCAGTAGCTTCAAACATTTCTGGTATATGAAAAACATGTTTTTCAATGGCAAAAATCAATGAATATTGTAAATGCACAAACAGTAATATCTCCACATTGCACGGTGCAATTCTGAAATTTTTTGCTTTTTCCTGCTAATCCTAGCATGATAAAGAAGATTCAAAGAGAGTGAGATGCCAGCTCCTTTCATTCAGTCAGTAGCTTCAAACATTTCTGGTATATGAAAAACATGTTTTTCAATGGCAAAAATCAATGAATATTGTAAATGCACAAACAGTAATATCTCCACATTGCACGGTGCAATTCTGAAATTTTTAGCTTTTTCCTGTTAATCCTAGCATGATAAAGAAGATTCAAAGAGAGTGAGATGCCAGCTCCTTTCATTCAGTCAGTAGCTTCAAACATTTCTGGTATATGAAAAACATGTTTTTCAATGGCAAAAATCAATGAATATTGTAAATGCACAAACAGTAATATCTCCACATTGCAAGGTGCAATTCTGAAATTTTTAGCTTTTTCCTGTTAATCCTAGCATGATAAAGAAGATTCAAAGAGAGTGAGATGCCAGCTCCTTTCATTCAGTCAGTAGCTTCAAACATTTCTGGACGTTTTTCAATGGCAAAAATCAATGAATATTGTAAATGCACAAACAGTAATATCTCCACATTGCACGGTGCAATTCTGAAATTTTTTGCTTTTTCCTGTTAATCCTAGCATGATAAAGAAGATTCAAAGAGAGTGAGATGCCAGCTCCTTTCATTCAGTCAGTAGCTTCAAACATTTCTGGTATATGAAAAACATGTTTTTCAATGGCAAAAATCAATGAATATTGTAAATGCACAAACAGTAATATCTCCACATTGCACGGTGCAATTCTGAAATTTTTAGCTTTTTCCTGTTAATCCTAGCATGATAAAGAAGATTCAAAGAGAGTGAGATGCCAGCTCCTTTCATTCAGTCAGTAGCTTCAAACATTTCTGGACGTTTTCAATGGCAAAAATCAATGAATATTGTAAATGCACAAACAGTAATATCTCCACATTGCAAGGTGCAATTCTGAAATTTTTTGCTTTTTCCTGCTAATCCTAGCATGATAAAGAAGATTCAAAGAGAGTGAGATGCCAGCTCCTTTCATTCAGTCAGTAGCTTCAAACATTTCTGGTATATGAAAAACATGTTTTTCAATGGCAAAAATCAATGAATATTGTAAATGCACAAACAGTAATATCTCCACATTGCACGGTGCAATTCTGAAATTTTTAGCTTTTTCCTGTTAATCCTAGCATGATAAAGAAGATTCAAAGAGAGTGAGATGCCAGCTCCTTTCATTCAGTCAGTAGCTTCAAACATTTCTGGACGTTTTTCAATGGCAAAAATCAATGAATATTGTAAATGCACAACCAGTAATATCTCCACATTGCAAGGTGCAATTCTGAAATTTTTAGCTTTTTCCTGTTAATCCTAGCATGATAAAGAAGATTCAAAGAGAGTGAGATGCCAGCTCCTTTCATTCAGTCAGTAGCTTCAAACATTTCTGGTATATGAAAAACATGTTTTTCAATGGCAAAAATCAATGAATATTGTAAATGCACAAACAGTAATATCTCCACATTGCACGGTGCAATTCTGAAATTTTTAGCTTTTTCCTGTTAATCCTAGCATGATAAAGAAGATTCAAAGAGAGTGAGATGCCAGCTCCTTTCATTCAGTCAGTAGCTTCAAACATTTCTGGATGTTTTTCAATGGCAAAAATCAATGAATATTGTAAATGCACAACCAGTAATATCTCCACATTGCAAGGTGCAATTCTGAAATTTTTAGCTTTTTCCTGTTAATCCTAGCATGATAAAGAAGATTCAAAGAGAGTGAGATGCCAGCTCCTTTCATTCAGTCAGTAGCTTCAAACATTTCTGGTATATGAAAAACATGTTTTTCAATGGCAAAAATCAATGAATATTGTAAATGCACAAACAGTAATATCTCCACATTGCACGGTGCAATTCTGAAATTTTTAGCTTTTTCCTGCTAATCCTAGCATGATAAAGAAGATTCAAAGAGAGTGAGATGCCAGCTCCTTTCATTCAGTCAGTAGCTTCAAACATTTCTGGTATATGAAAAACATGTTTTTCAATGGCAAAAATCAATGAATATTGTAAATGCACAAACAGTAATATCTCCACATTGCAAGGTGCAATTCTGAAATTTTTTGCTTTTTCCTGTTAATCCTAGCATGATAAAGAAGATTCAAAGAGAGTGAGATGCCAGCTCCTTTCATTCAGTCAGTAGCTTCAAACATTTCTGGTATATGAAAAACATGTTTTTCAATGGCAAAAATCAATGAATATTGTAAATGCACAAACAGTAATATCTCCACATTGCACGGTGCAATTCTGAAATTTTTTGCTTTTTCCTGCTAATCCTAGCATGATAAAGAAGATTCAAAGAGAGTGAGATGCCAGCTCCTTTCATTCAGTCAGTAGCTTCAAACATTTCTGGACGTTTTTCAATGGCAAAAATCAATGAATATTGTAAATGCACAAACAGTAATATCTCCACATTGCACGGTGCAATTCTGAAATTTTTAGCTTTTTCCTGTTAATCCTAGCATGATAAAGAAGATTCAAAGAGAGTGAGATGCCAGCTCCTTTCATTCAGTCAGTAGCTTCAAACATTTCTGGTATATGAAAAACATGTTTTTCAATGGCAAAAATCAATGAATATTGTAAATGCACAAACAGTAATATCTCCACATTGCAAGGTGCAATTCTGAAATTTTTAGCTTTTCCTGCTAATCCTAGCATGATAAAGAAGATTCAAAGAGAGTGAGATGCCAGCTCTTTTCATTCAGTCAGTAGCTTCAAACATTTCTGGTATATGAAAAACATGTTTTTCAATGGCAAAAATCAATGAATATTGTAAATGCACAAACAGTAATATCTCCACATTGCACGGTGCAATTCTGAAATTTTTTGCTTTTTCCTGCTAATCCTAGCATGATAAAGAAGATTCAAAGAGAGTGAGATGCCAGCTCCTTTCATTCAGTCAGTAGCTTCAAACATTTCTGGACGTTTTTCAATGGCAAAAATCAATGAATATTGTAAATGCACAAACAGTAATATCTCCACATTGCACGGTGCAATTCTGAAATTTTTTGCTTTTTCCTGCTAATCCTAGCATGATAAAGAAGATTCAAAGAGAGTGAGATGCCAGCTCCTTTCATTCAGTCAGTAGCTTCAAACATTTCTGGTATATGAAAAACATGTTTTTCAATGGCAAAAATCAATGAATATTGTAAATGCACAAACAGTAATATCTCCACATTGCAAGGTGCAATTCTGAAATTTTTTGCTTTTTCCTGCTAATCCTAGCATGATAAAGAAGATTCAAAGAGAGTGAGATGCCAGCTCCTTTCATTCAGTCAGTAGCTTCAAACATTTCTGGTATATGAAAAACATGTTTTTCAATGGCAAAAATCAATGAATATTGTAAATGCACAAACAGTAATATCTCCACATTGCACGGTGCAATTCTGAAATTTTTAGCTTTTTCCTGTTAATCCTAGCATGATAAAGAAGATTCAAAGAGAGTGAGATGCCAGCTCCTTTCATTCAGTCAGTAGCTTCAAACATTTCTGGTATATGAAAAACATGTTTTTCAATGGCAAAAATCAATGAATATTGTAAATGCACAAACAGTAATATCTCCACATTGCACTGTGCAATTCTGAAATTTTTTGCTTTTTCCTGCTAATCCTAGCATGATAAAGAAGATTCAAAGAGAGTGAGATGCCAGCTCCTTTCATTCAGTCAGTAGCTTCAAACATTTCTGGTATATGAAAAACATGTTTTTCAATGGCAAAAATCAATGAATATTGTAAATGCACAAACAGTAATATCTCCACATTGCACGGTGCAATTCTGAAATTTTTAGCTTTTTCCTGTTAATCCTAGCATGATAAAGAAGATTCAAAGAGAGTGAGATGCCAGCTCCTTTCATTCAGTCAGTAGCTTCAAACATTTCTGGTATATGAAAAACATGTTTTTCAATGGCAAAAATCAATGAATATTGTAAATGCACAAACAGTAATATCTCCACATTGCAAGGTGCAATTCTGAAATTTTTAGCTTTTTCCTGTTAATCCTAGCATGATAAAGAAGATTCAAAGAGAGTGAGATGCCAGCTCCTTTCATTCAGTCAGTAGCTTCAAACATTTCTGGACGTTTTTCAATGGCAAAAATCAATGAATATTGTAAATGCACAAACAGTAATATCTCCACATTGCACGGTGCAATTCTGAAATTTTTTGCTTTTTCCTGCTAATCCTAGCATGATAAAGAAGATTCAAAGAGAGTGAGATGCCAGCTCCTTTCATTCAGTCAGTAGCTTCAAACATTTCTGGTATATGAAAAACATGTTTTTCAATGGCAAAAATCAATGAATATTGTAAATGCACAAACAGTAATATCTCCACATTGCACGGTGCAATTCTGAAATTTTTAGCTTTTTCCTGTTAATCCTAGCATGATAAAGAAGATTCAAAGAGAGTGAGATGCCAGCTCCTTTCATTCAGTCAGTAGCTTCAAACATTTCTGGTTATATGAAAAACAGTTTTTCAATGGCAAAAATCAATGAATATTGTAAATGCACAAACAGTAATATCTCCACATTGCAAGGTGCAATTCTGAAATTTTTTGCTTTTTCCTGCTAATCCTAGCATGATAAAGAAGATTCAAAGAGAGTGAGATGCCAGCTCCTTTCATTCAGTCAGTAGCTTCAAACATTTCTGGTATATGAAAAACATGTTTTTCAATGGCAAAAATCAATGAATATTGTAAATGCACAAACAGTAATATCTCCACATTGCACGGTGCAATTCTGAAATTTTTAGCTTTTTCCTGTTAATCCTAGCATGATAAAGAAGATTCAAAGAGAGTGAGATGCCAGCTCCTTTCATTCAGTCAGTAGCTTCAAACATTTCTGGTATATGAAAACATGTTTTTCAATGGCAAAAATCAATGAATATTGTAAATGCACAAACAGTAATATCTCCACATTGCACGGTGCAATTCTGAAATTTTTAGCTTTTTCCTGCTAATCCTAGCATGATAAAGAAGATTCAAAGAGAGTGAGATGCCAGCTCCTTTCATTCAGGTCAGTAGCTTCGAACATTTCTGGACGTTTT